>NC_091131.1:39201740-39501740 GCF_040183065.1 Periplaneta americana | reverse complement strand
CCAAAAAAGAAATTTTTCTACACAAGGAGAACGAAGCGAACCAGGGGCCCGCCCTTTTAGCTGTAGCATCCAGGTATCCTCAGTAATAACCACCGTGAAAATCCAGCAAATCCGCCGCACTTTGTTCTACACTTTTTTTTCCGGTACCTATGGTATTTCGGTCTCTAATTCCGGGAATAACGACCCTACCGAGGAACGGGATACGGTCCTGTATTCCACCTTGACTTACTTGTTACACGATAGCCTCAAACCGGGAATCGCGAACACAAGTTGATTTTCGAAAAAAAATGGGAAGGGTTGAAACCCCTATTCTGCCGACATTCTAGCCGCCATAATTCCTCAGTGCTTGAAGTGAGAATAAAGCCGAAGAGTGCGTTGAATTCAGCTCCTCAAACTCTATCTCTGGTGTAAAGGACAACTTTCTATCCCCGTGCGTTTGGACAGGAGAGACCGGCAAAATTAAAAAAAAACGGCATTTTGACCTTCCAAAAAAGAAATTTTTCTACACAAGGAGAACGAAGCGAACCAGGGGCCCGCCCTTTTACCTGTAGCATCCAGGTATCCTCAGTAATAACCACCGTGAAAATCCAGCAAATCCGCCGCACTTTTTTCTACACTTTTTTTTCCGGTACCTATGGTATTTCGGTCTCTAATTCCGGGAATAATGACCCTACCGAGGAACGGGATACGGTCCTGTATTCCCCCTTGACTTACTTCTTACGCGATAGCCTCAAACCGGGAATAGCGAACACAAATTGATTTTCGAAAAAAAAAATGGCCGACATTCTAGCCGCATTAATTCCTCAGTGCTTGAAGTGACAATAAAGCCGAAGAGTGCGTTGAATTCAGCTCCTCAAACTCTATCTCTGGTGTAAAGGACAACTTTCTATCCCCGTGCGTTTGGACAGGAGAGACCGGCAAAATTTCAAAAATCGGGCATTTTGACCTTCCAAATAAGAAACTTTTCTACACAAGGAGAACGAAGCGAACCAGGGGCCCGCCCTTTTAGCTGTAGCATCCAGGTATCCTCAGTAATAACCACCGTGAAAATCCAGCATATCCGCCGCACTTTTTTCTACACTTCTTTTTCCGGTACCTATGGTATTTCGGTCTCTAATTCCGGGTATAATGACCCTACCGAGGAACGGGATACGGTCCTGCATTCCCTCTTTACTTACTTGTTACACGATAGCCTCAAACCGGGAATCGCGAACACAAGTTGATTTTCGAAAAAAAAATGGGAACCACTATTCTGCCGACATTCTAGCCGCCATAATTCCTCAGTGCTTGAAGTGACAATAAAGCCGAAGAGTGCGTTGAATTCAGCTCCTCAAACTCTATCTCTGGTGTAAAGGACAACTTTCTATACCCGTGCGTTTGGACAGGAGAGACCGGCAAAATTTCAAAAATCGTGCATTTTGACCTTCCAAAAAAGAAATTTTTCTACACAAGGAGAACGAAGCGAACCAGGGGCCCGCCCTTTTAGCTGTAGCATCCAGGTATCCTCAGTAATAACCACCGTGAAAATCCAGCAAATCCGCCGCACTTATTACTACACTTTTTTTTCCGGTACCAATGGTATTTCGGTCTCTAATTCCGGGAATAATGACCCTACCGAGGAACGGGATACGGTCCTGTATTCCCCCTTGACTTACTTGTTACACGATAGCCTCAAACCGGGAATCGCGAACACAAGTTGATTTTCGAAAAAAAAATGGGAACCACTATTCTGCCGAAATTCTAGCCGCCATAATTCCTCAGTGCTTGAAGTGACAATAAAGCCGAAGAGTGCGTTGAATTCAGCTCCTCAAACTCTAACTCTGGTGTATAGGACAACTTTCTATCACCCGTGGGTTTGGACAGGAGAGACCGGCAAAATTTCAAAAATCGGGCATTTTGACCTTCCAAAAAAGAAATTTTTCAACACAAGGAGAACGAAGCGAACCAGGGGCCCGCCCTTTTAGTTGTAGCACCCAGGTATCCTCAGTAATAACCACCGTGAAAATCTAGCAAATCCGCCGCACTTTTTTCTACACTTTTTTTTCCGGTACCTATGGTATTTCGGTCTCTAATTCCGGGAATAATGACCCTACCGAGGAACGGGATACGGTCCTGTATTCCCCCTTGACTTACTTGTTACACGATAGCCTCAAACCGGGAATCGCGAACACAAGTTGATTTTCGAAAAAAAAAATCCACTATTCTGCCGACATTCTAGCCGACATAATTCCTCAGTGCTTGAAGTGACAATAAAGCCGAAGAGTGCGTTGAATTGAGCTCCTCAAATTCTATCTCTGGTGTAAAGGACAACTTTCTATCCCCGTGCGTTTGGACAGGAGAGACCGGCAAAATTTAAAAAATCGGGCATTTTGACCTTCCAAAAAAATTTTTCTACACAAGGAGAACGAAGCGAACCAGGGGCCCGCCCTTTTAGCTGTAGCATCCAGGTATGCTCAGTAATAACCACCGTGAAAATCCAGCAAATCCGCCGCACTTTTTTCAACACTTTTTTTTCCGGTACCAATGGTATTTCGGTCTCGAATTCCGGGAATAACGACCCTACCGAGGAACGGGATACGGTCCTGTATTCCCCCTTGACTTACTTGTTACACGATAGCCTCAAACCGGGAATTTTCGAAAAAAAAAATGGGAAGGGTTTAAACCACTATTCTGCCGACATTCTAGCCGCCATAATTCCTCAGTGCTTGAAGTGACAATAAAGCCGAAGAGTGCGTTGAATTCAGCTCCTCAAACTCTATCTCTGGTGTAAAGGACAACGTTCTATCCCCGTGCGTTTGGACAGGAGAGACCGGCAAAATTTAAAAAATTGGGCATTTTGACCTTCCAAAAAAGAAATTTTTCTACACAAGGAGAACGAAGCGAACCAGGGGCCCGCCCTTTTAGCTGTAGCATCCAGGTATCCTCAGTAATAACCACCGTGAAAATCCAGCAAATCCGCCGCACTTTTTTCTACACTTTTTTTTCCGGTACCTATGGTATTTCGGTCTCTAATTCCGGGAATAACGACCCTACCGAGGAACGGGATACGGTCCTGTATTCCCTCTTGACTTACTTGTTACACGATAGCCTCAAACCGGGAATCGCGAACACAAGTTGATTTTCGAAAAAAAAATGGGAAGGGTTGAAACCCCTATTCTGCCGACATTCTAGCCGCCATAATTCCTCAGTGCTTGAAGTGACAATAAAGCCGAAGAGTGCGTTGAATTAAGCTCCTCAAACTCTATCTCTGGTGTAAAGGACAACTTTCTATCCCCGTGCGTTTGGACAGGAGAGACCGGCAAAATTTAAAAAATCGGGCATTTTGACCTTCCAAAAAAGAAATTTTTTTACACAAGGAGAACGAAGCGAACCAGGGGCCCGCCCTTTTAGCTGTAGCATCCAGGTATCCTCAGTAATAACCACCGTGAAAATCCTGCAAATCCGCAGCACTTTTTTCTACACTTTTTTTTTCCGGTACGTATGGTATTTCGGTCTCTAATTCCGGGAATAATGACCCTACCGAGGAACGGGATACGGTGCTGTATTCCCCCTTGACTTACTTGTTACACGATAGCCTCAAACCGGGAATCGCGAACACAAGTTGATTTTCGAAAAAAAAATTGGCCGACATTCTAGCCGCCATAATTCCTCAGTGCTTCAAGTGACAATAAAGCCGAAGAGTGCGTTGAATTCAGCTCCTCAAACTCTATCTCTGGTGTAAAGGACAACTTTCTATCCCCGTGCGTTTGGACAGGAGAGACCGGCAAAATTTAAAAAATCGGGCATTTTGACCTTCCAAATAAGAAACTTTTCTACACAAGGAGAACGAAGCGAACCATGGGCCCGCCCTTTTAGCTGTAGCATCCAGGTATCCTCAGTAATAACCACCGTGAAAATCCAGCAAATCCGCCGCACTTTTTTCTACACTTCTTTTTCCGGTACCTATGGTATTTCGGTCTCTAATTCCGGGTATAATGACCCTACCGAGGAACGGGATACGGTCCTGCATTCCCTCTTGACTTACTTGTTACACGATAGCCTCAAACCGGGAATCGCGAACACAAGTTGATTTTCGAAAAAAAAAATGGGAAGGGTTTAAACCACTATTCTGCCGACATTCTAGCCGCCATAATTCCTCAGTGCTTGAAGTGACAATAAAGCCGAAGAGTGCGTTGAATTCAGCTCCTCAAACTCTATCTCTGGTGTAAAGGACAACTTTCTATCACCGTGCGTTTGGACAGGAGAGACCGGCAAAATTTCAAAAATCGTGCATTTTGACCTTCCAAAAAAGAAATTTTTCTACACAAGGAGAACGAAGCGAACCAGGGGCCCGCCCTTTTAGCTGTAGCATCCAGGTATCCTCAGTAATAACCACCGTGAAAATCCAGCAAATCCGCCGCACTTTTTTCTACACTTTTTTTTCCGGTACCAATGGTATTTCGGTCTCTAATTCCGGGAATAATGACACTACCGAGGAACGGGATACGGTCCTGTATTCCCCCTTGACTTACTTGTTACACGATAGCCTCAAACCGGGAATCGCGAATACAAGTTGATTTTCGAAAAAAAAAATGGGAACCACTATTCTGCCGACATTCTAGCCGCCATAATTCCTCAGTGCTTGAAGTGACAATAAAGCCGAAGAGTGCGTTGAATTCAGCTCCTCAAACTCTAACACTGGTGTATAGGACAACTTTCTATCACCCGTGGGTTTGGACAGGAGAGACCGGCAAAATTTCAAAAATCGGGCATTTTGACCTTCCAAAAAAGAAATTTTTCTACACAAGGAGAACGAAGCGAACCAGGGGCCCGCCCTTTTAGTTGTAGCACCCAGGTATCCTCAGTAATAACCACCGTGAAAATCTAGCAAATCCGCCGGACTTTTTTCTACACTTTTTTTTCCGGTACCTATGGTATTTCGGTCTCTAATTCCGGGAATAATGACCCTACCGAGGAACGGGATACGGTCCTGTATTCCCCCTTGACTTACTTGTTACACGATAGCCTCAAACCGGGAATCGCGAACACAAGTTGATTTTCGAAAAAAAAAATGGGAAGGGTTTAAACCACTATTCTGCCGACATTCTAGCCGCCATAATTCCTCAGTGCTTGAAGTGACAATAAAGCCGAAGAGTGCGTTGAATTCAGCTCCTCAAACTCTACCTCTGGTGTAAAGGACAACGTTCTATCCCCGTGCGTTTGGACAGGAGAGACCGGCAAAATTTCAAAAATCGGGCAATTTGACCTTCCAAAAAAGAAATTTTTCTACACAAGGAGAACGAAGCGAACCAGGGGCCCGCCCTTTTAGCTGTAGCATCCAGGTATCCTCAGTAATAACCACCGTGAAAATCCAGCAAATCCGCCG
The DNA here is from genome assembly GCF_040183065.1 of Periplaneta americana. Taxonomy (NCBI): domain Eukaryota; kingdom Metazoa; phylum Arthropoda; class Insecta; order Blattodea; family Blattidae; genus Periplaneta; species Periplaneta americana. Next base: position 39,496,375 of record NC_091131.1, on the reverse strand, counting down.
CACTTTTTTCTACACTTTTTTTTCCGGTACCTAAGGTATTTCGGTCTCTAATTCCGGGAATAACGACCCTACCGAGGAACGGGATACGGTCCTGTATTTCCCCTTGACTTACTTGTTACACGATAGCCTCAAACCGGGAATCGCGAACACAAGTTGATTTTCGAAAAAAAAAATTCTGCCGACATTCTAGCCGACATAATTCCTCAGTGCTTGAAGTGACAATAAAGCCGAAGAGTGCGTTGAATTCAGCTCCTCAAACTCTATCTCTGGTGTAAAGGACAACTTTCTATCCCAGTGCGTTTGGACAGGAGAGACCGGCAAAATTAAAAAAAAACGGCATTTTGTCCTTCCAAAAAAGAAATTTTTCTACACAAGGAGAACGAAGCGAACCAGGGGCCCGCCCTTTTAGCTGTAGCATCCAGGTGTCCTCAGAAATAACCACCGTGAAAATCCAGCAAATCCGCCGCACTTTTTTCTACACTTTTTTTTCCGGTACCTATGGTATTTCGGTCTCTAATTCCGGGAATAATGACCCTACCGAGGAACGGGATACGGTCCTGTATTCCCCCTTGACTTACTTGTTACACGATAGCCTCAAACCGGGAATCGCGAACACAAGTTGATTTTCGAAAAAAAAATGGGAAGGGTTTAAACCACTATTCTGCCGACATTCTAGCCGCCATAATTCCTCAGTGCTTGAAGTGACAATAAAGCCGAAGAGTGCGTTGATTTCAGCTCCTCAAACTCTAACTCTGGTGTATAGGACAACTTTCTATCACCCGTGGGTTTGGACAGGAGAGACCGGCAAAATTTCAAAAATCGGTCATTTTGACCTTCCAAATAGAAATTTTTCTACACAAGGAGAACGAAGCGAACCAGGGGCCCGCTCTTTTAGTTGTAGCACCCAGGTATCCTCAGTAATAACCACCGTGAAAATCTAGCAAATCCGCCGCACTTTTTTCTACACTTTTTTTTCCGGTACCAATGGTATTTCGGTCTCGAATTCCGGGAATAACGACCCTACCGAGGAACGGGATACGGTCCTGTATTCCCCCTTGACTTACTTGTTACACGATAGCCTCAAACCGGGAATCGCGAACACAAGTTGATTTTCGAAAAAAAAAAAATGAGAAGGCCGACATTCTAGCCGCCATAATTCCTCAGTGCTTGAAGTGACAATAAAGCCGAAGAGTGCGTTGAATTCAGCTCCTCAAACTCTATCTCTGGCGTAAAGGACAACTTTCTATCCCCGTGCGTTTGGACAGGAGAGACCGGCAAAATTTAAAAAATCGGGCATTTTGACCTTCCAAAAAAGAAATTTTTCTACACAAGGAGAACGAAGCGAACCAGGGGCCCGCCCTTTTAGCTGTAGCATCCAGGTATCGTCAGTAATAACCACCGTGAAAATCCAGCAAATCCGCCGCACTTTTTTCTACACTTTTTTTTCCGGTACCTATGGTATTTCGGTCTCTAATTCCGGGAATAATGACCCTACCGAGGAACGGGATACGGTCCTGTATTCCCCCTTGACTTACTGGTTACACGATAGCCTCAAACCGGGAATCGCGAACACAAGTTGATTTTCGAAAAAAAAATGGGAACCACTATTCTGCCGACATTCTAGCCGCCATGATTCCTCAGTGCTTGAAGTGACAATAAAGCCGAAGAGTGCGTTGAATTCAGCTCTTCAAACTCTATGTCTGGTGTAAAGGACAACTTTCTATCCCCGTGCGTTTGGACAGGAGAGACTGGCAAAATTTCAAAAATCGGGCATTTTGACCTTCCAAAAAAGAAATTTTTCTACACAAGGAGAACGAAGCGAACCAGGGGCCCGCCCTTTTAGCTGTAGCATCCAGGTATCCTCAGTAATAACCACCGTGAAAATCCAGCAAATCCGCCGCACTTTTTTCTACACTTTTTTTTCCGGTACCTATGGTATTTCGGTCTCTAATTCCGGGAATAATGACCCTACCGAGGAACGGGATACGGTCCTGTATTCCCCCTTGACTTACTTGTTACACGATAGCCTCAAACCGGGAATCGCGAACACAAGTTGATTTTCGAAAAAAAAATGGGAAGGGTTTAAACCACTATTCTGCCGACATTCTAGCCGCCATAATTCCTCAGTGCTTGAAGTGAGAATAAAGCCGAAGAGTGCGTTGAATTCAGCTCCTCAAACTCTATCTCTGGTGTAAAGGACAACTTTCTATCCCCGTGCGTTTGGACAGGAGAGACCGGCAAAATTAAAAAAATCGGGCATTTTGACCTTCCAAAAAAGAAATTTTTCTACACAAGGAGAACGAAGCGAACCAGGGGCCCACCCTTTTAGCTGTAGCATCCAGGTATCCTCAGTAATAACCACCGTGAAAATCCAGCAAATCCGCCGCACTTTTTTCTACACTTTTTTTTCCGGTACCTAAGGTATTTCGGTCTCTAATTCCGGGAATAACGACCCTACCGAGGAACGGGATACGGTCCTGTATTTCCCCTTGACTTACTTGTTACACGATAGCCTCAAACCGGGAATCGCGAACACAAGTTGATTTTCGAAAAAAAAAATGGGAAGGGTTTAAACCACTATTCTGCCGACATTCTAGCCGACATAATTCCTCAGTGCTTGAAGTGACAATAAAGCCGAAGAGTGCGTTGAATTCAGCTCCTCAAACTCTATCTCTGGTGTAAAGGACAACTTTCTATCCCCGTGCGTTTGGACAGGAGAGACCGGCAAAATTAAAAACATCGGGCATTTTGACCTTCCAAAAAAGAAATTTTTCTACACAAGGAGAACGAAGCGAACCAGGGGCCCGCCCTTTTAGCTGTAGCATCCAGGCATCCTCAGTAATAACCACCGTGAAAATCCAGCAAATCCGCCGCACTTTTTTCTACACTTTTTTTTCCGGTACCTATGGTATTTCGGTCTCTAATTCCGGGAATAATTACCCTACCGAGGAACGGGATACGGTCCTGTATTCCCCCTTGACTTACTTGTTACACGATAGCCTCAAACCGGGAATCGCGAACACAAGTTGATTTTCGAAAAAAAAATCCACTATTCTGCCGACATTCTAGCCGACATAATTACTCAGTGCTTGAAGTGACAATAAAGCCGAAGAGTGCGTTGAATTCAGCTCCTCAAATTCTATCTCTGGTGTAAAGGACAACTTTCTATCCCCGTGCGTTTGGACAGGAGAGACCGGCAAAATTTAAAAAATCGGGCATTTTGATCTTCCAAAAAAGAAATTTTTCTACACAAGGAGAACGAAGCGAACCAGGGGCCCGCCCTTTTAGCTGTAGCATCCAGGTATGCTCAGTAATAACCACCGTGAAAATCCAGCAAATCCGCCGCACTTTTCTCTACACTTTTTTTTCCGGTACCAATGGTATTTCGGTCTCGAATTCCGGGAATAACGACCCTACCGAGGAACGGGATACGGTCCTGTATTCCCCCTTGACTTACTTGTTACACGATAGCCTCAAACCGGGAATCGCGAACACAAGTTGATTTTCGAAAAAAAAATGGGAAGGGTTTAAACCTCTATTCTGCCGACATTCTAGCCGCCATAATTCCTCAGTGCTTGAAGTGACAATAAAGCCGAAGAGTGCGTTGAATTCAGCTCCTCAAACTCTATCTCTGGTGTAAAGGACAACTTTCTATCCCAGTGCGTTTGGACAGGAGAGACCGGCAAAATTAAAAAAAAACGGCATTTTGTCCTTCCAAAAAAGAAATTTTTCTACACAAGGAGAACGAAGCGAACCAGGGGCCCGCCCTTTTAGCTGTAGCATCCAGGTGTCCTCAGTAATAACCACCGTGAAAATCCAGCAAATCCGCCGCACTTTTTTCTACACTTTTTTTTCCGGTACCTATGGTATTTCGGTCTCTAATTCCGGGAATAATGACCCTACCGAGGAACGGGATACGGTCCTGTATTCCCCCTTGACTTACTTGTTACACGATAGCCTCAAACCGGGAATCGCGAACACAAGTTGATTTTCGAAAAAAAAAATGGGAAGGGTTTAAACCACTATTCTGCCGACATTCTAGCCGCCATAATTCCTCAGTGCTTGAAGTGAGAATAAAGCCGAAGAGTGCGTTGAATTCAGCTCCTCAAACTCTATCTCTGGTGTAAAGGACAACTTTCTATCCCCGTGCGTTTGGACAGGAGAGACCGGCAAAATTAAAAAAATCGGGCATTTTGACCTTCCAAAAAAGAAATTTTTCTACACAAGGAGAACGAAGCGAACCAGGGGCCCACCCATTTAGCTGTAGCATCCAGGTATCCTCAGTAATAACCACAGTGAAAATCCAGCAAATCCGCCGCACTTTTTTCTACACTTTTTTTTCCGGTACCTAAGGTATTTCGGTCTCTAATTCAGGGAATAACGACCCTACCGAGGAATGGGATACGGTCCTGTATTCCCCCTTGACTTACTTGTTACACGATAGCCTCAAACCGGGAATCGTGATCACAAGTTGATTTTCGAAAAAAAAAAAATGGGAAGGGTTTAAACCACTATTCTGCCGACATTCTAGCCGCCATAATTCCTCAGTGCTTGAAGTGACAATAAAGCCGAAGAGTGCGTTGAATTCAGCTCCTCAAACTCTATCTCTGGTGTAAAGGACAACTTTCTATCCCCGTGCGTTTGGACAGGAGAGACCGGCAAAATTAAAAAAATCGGGCATTTTGAACTTCCAAAAAAGAAATTTTTCTACACAAGGAGAACGAAGCGAACCAGGGGCCCGCCCTTTTAGCTGTAGCATCCAGGTATGCTCAGTAATAACCACCGTGAAAATCCAGCAAATCCGCCGCACTTTTTTCTACACTTTTTTTTCCGGTACCTATGGTATTTCGGTCTCTAATTCCGGGAATAATGACCCTACCGAGGAACGGGATACGGTCCTGTATTCCCCCTTGACTCACTTGTTACACGATAGCCTCAAACCGGGAATCGCGAACACAAGTTGATTTTCGAAAAAAAAAATGGGAAGGCCGACATTCTAGCCGCCATAATTCCTCAGTGCTTGAAGTGACAATAAAGCCGAAGAGTGCGTTGAATTCAGCTCCTCAAACTCTATCTCTGGCGTAAAGGACAACTTTCTATCCCCGTGCGTTTGGACAGGAGAGACCAGCAAAATTTAAAAAATCGGGCATTTTGACCTTCCAAAAAAGAAATTTTTCTACACAAGGAGAACGAAGCGAACCAGGGGCCCGCCCTTTTAGCTGTAGCATCCAGGTATCCTCAGTAATAACCACCGTGAAAATCCAGCAAATCCGCCGCACTTTTTTCTACACTTTTTTTTCCGGTACCTATGGTATTTCGGTCTCTAATTCCGGGAATAATGACCCTACCGAGGAACGGGATACGGTCCTGTATTCCCCCTTGACTTACTTGTTACACGATAGCCTCAAACCGGGAATCGCGAACACAAGTTGATTTTCGAAAAAAAAATGCGCGACATTCTAGCCGCCATAATTCCTCAGTGCTTGAAGTGACAATAAAGCCGAAGAGTGCGTTGAATTCAGCTCCTCAAACTCTATCTCTGGTGTAAAGGACAACTTTCTATCCCCCTGCGTTTGGACAGGAGAGACCGGCAAAATTAAAAAAATCGGGCATTTTGACCTTCCAAAAAAGAAATTTTTCTACAAAAGGAGAACGAAGCGAACCAGGGGCCCACCCTTTTAGCTGTAGCATCCAGGTATCCTCAGTAATAACCACAGTAAAAATCCAGCAAATCCGCCGCACTTTTTTCTACACTCTTTTTTCCGGTACCTAAGGTATTTCGGTCTCTATTTCAGGGAATAACGACCCTACCGAGGAATGGGATACGGTCCTGTATTCCCCCTTGACTTACTTGTTACACGATAGCCTCAAACCGGGAATCGTGAACACAAGTTGATTTTCGAAAAAAAAATGGGAAGGGTTTAAACCACTATTCTGCCGACATTCTAGCCGCCATAATTCCTCAGTGCTTGAAGTGAGAATAAAGCCGAAGAGTGCGTTGAATTCAGCTCCTCAAACTCTATCTCTGGTGTAAAGGACAACTTTCTATCCCCGTGCGTTTGGACAGGAGAGACCGGCAAAATTAAAAAAATCGGGCATTTTGACCTTCCAAAAAAGAAATTTTTCTACACAAGGAGAACGAAGCGAACCAGGGGCCCACCCATTTAGCTGTAGCATCCAGGTATCCTCAGTAATAACCACAGTGAAAATCCAGCAAATCCGCCGCACTTTTTTCTACACTTTTTTTTCCGGTACCTAAGGTATTTCGGTCTCTAATTCAGGGAATAACGACCCTACCGAGGAATGGGATACGGTCCTGTATTCCCCCTTGACTTACTTGTTACACGATAGCCTCAAACCGGGAATCGTGATCACAAGTTGATTTTCGAAAAAAAAAAAATGGGAAGGGTTTAAACCACTATTCTGCCGACATTCTAGCCGCCATAATTCCTCAGTGCTTGAAGTGACAATAAAGCCGAAGAGTGCGTTGAATTCAGCTCCTCAAACTCTATCTCTGGTGTAAAGGACAACTTTCTATCCCCGTGCGTTTAGACAGGAGAGACCGGCAAAATTAAAAAAATCGGGCATTTTGAACTTCCAAAAAAGAAATTTTTCTACACAAGGAGAACGAAGCGAACCAGGGGCCCGCCCTTTTAGCTGTAGCATCCAGGTATGCTCAGTAATAACCACCGTGAAAATCCAGCAAATCCGCCGCACTTTTTTCTACACTTTTTTTTCCGGTACCTATAGTATTTCGGTCTCTAATTCCGGGAATAATGACCCTACCGAGGAACGGGATACGGTCCTGTATTCCCCCTTGACTCACTTGTTACACGATAGCCTCAAACCGGGAATCGCGAACACAAGTTGATTTTCGAAAAAAAAAATGGGAAGGCCGACATTCTAGCCGCCATAATTCCTCAGTGCTTGAAGTGACAATAAAGCCGAAGAGTGCGTTGAATTCAGCTCCTCAAACTCTATCTCTGGCGTAAAGGACAACTTTCTATCCCCGTGCGTTTGGACAGGAGAGACCAGCAAAATTTAAAAAATCGGGCATTTTGACCTTCCAAAAAAGAAATTTTTCTACACAAGGAGAACGAAGCGAACCAGGGGCCCGCCCTTTTAGCTGTAGCATCCAGGTATCCTCAGTAATAACCACCGTGAAAATCCAGCAAATCCGCCGCACTTTTTTCTACACTTTTTTTTCCGGTACCTATGGTATTTCGGTCTCTAATTCCGGGAATAATGACCCTACCGAGGAACGGGATACGGTCCTGTATTCCCCCTTGACTTACTTGTTACACGATAGCCTCAAACCGGGAATCGCGAACACAAGTTGATTTTCGAAAAAAAAATGGGAAGGGTTTAAACCTCTATTCTGCGCGACATTCTAGCCGCCATAATTCCTCAGTGCTTGAAGTGACAATAAAGCCGAAGAGTGCGTTGAATTCAGCTCCTCAAACTCTATCTCTGGTGTAAAGGACAACTTTCTATCCCCCTGCGTTTGGACAGGAGAGACCGGCAAAATTAAAAAAATCGGGCATTTTGACCTTCCAAAAAAGAAATTTTTCTACAAAAGGAGAACGAAGCGAACCAGGAGCCCACCCTTTTAGCTGTAGCATCCAGGTATCCTCAGTAATAACCACAGTAAAAATCCAGCAAATCCGCCGCACTTTTTTCTACACTTTTTTTTCCGGTACCTAAGGTATTTCGGTCTCTATTTCAGGGAATAACGACCCTACCGAGGAATGGGATACGGTCCTGTATTCCCCCTTGACTTACTTGTTACACGATAGCCTCAAACCGGGAATCGTGAACACAAGTTGATTTTCGAAAAAAAAATGGGAAGGGTTTAAACCACTATTCTGCCGACATTCTAGCCGCCATAATTCCTCAGTGCTTGAAGTGAGAATAAAGCCGAAGAGTGCGTTGAATTCAGCTCCTCAAACTCTATCTCTGGTGTAAAGGACAACTTTCTATCCCCGTGCGTTTGGACAGGAGAGACCGGCAAAATTAAAAAAATCGGGCATTTTGACCTTCCAAAAAAGAAATTTTTCTACACAAGGAGAACGAAGCGAACCAGGGGCCCACCCTTTTAGCTGTAGCATCCAGGTATCCTCAGTAATAACCACCGTGAAAATCCAGCAAATCCGCCGCACTTTTTTCTACACTTTTTTTTCCGGTACCTAAGGTATTTCGGTCTCTAATTCCGGGAATAACGACCCTACCGAGGAACGGGATACGGTCCTGTATTTCCCCTTGACTTACTTGTTACACGATAGCCTCAAACCGGGAATCGCGAACACAAGTTGATTTTCGAAAAAAAAAATGGGAAGGGTTTAAACCACTATTCTGCCGACATTCTAGCCGACATAATTCCTCAGTGCTTGAAGTGACAATAAAGCCGAAGAGTGCGTTGAATTCAGCTCCTCAAACTCTATCTCTGGTGTAAAGGACAACTTTCTATCCCCGTGCGTTTGGACAGGAGAGACCGGCAAAATTAAAAACATCGGGCATTTTGACCTTCCAAAAAAGAAATTTTTCTACACAAGGAGAACGAAGCGAACCAGGGGCCCGCCCTTTTAGCTGTAGCATCCAGGCATCCTCAGTAATAACCACCGTGAAAATCCAGCAAATCCGCCGCACTTTTTTCTACACTTTTTTTTCCGGTACCTATGGTATTTCGGTCTCTAATTCCGGGAATAATTACCCTACCGAGGAACGGGATACGGTCCTGTATTCCCCCTTGACTTACTTGTTACACGATAGCCTCAAACCGGGAATCGCGAACACAAGTTGATTTTCGAAAAAAAAATCCACTATTCTGCCGACATTCTAGCCGACATAATTACTCAGTGCTTGAAGTGACAATAAAGCCGAAGAGTGCGTTGAATTCAGCTCCTCAAATTCTATCTCTGGTGTAAAGGACAACTTTCTATCCCCGTGCGTTTGGACAGGAGAGACCGGCAAAATTTAAAAAATCGGGCATTTTGATCTTCCAAAAAAGAAATTTTTCTACACAAGGAGAACGAAGCGAACCAGGGGCCCGCCCTTTTAGCTGTAGCATCCAGGTATGCTCAGTAATAACCACCGTGAAAATCCAGCAAATCCGCCGCACTTTTCTCTACACTTTTTTTTCCGGTACCAATGGTATTTCGGTCTCGAATTCCGGGAATAACGACCCTACCGAGGAACGGGATACGGTCCTGTATTCCCCCTTGACTTACTTGTTACACGATAGCCTCAAACCGGGAATCGCGAACACAAGTTGATTTTCGAAAAAAAAATGGGAAGGGTTTAAACCTCTATTCTGCCGACATTCTAGCCGCCATAATTCCTCAGTGCTTGAAGTGACAATAAAGCCGAAGAGTGCGTTGAATTCAGCTCCTCAAACTCTATCTCTGGTGTAAAGGACAACTTTCTATCCCAGTGCGTTTGGACAGGAGAGACCGGCAAAATTAAAAAAAAACGGCATTTTGTCCTTCCAAAAAAGAAATTTTTCTACACAAGGAGAACGAAGCGAACCAGGGGCCCGCCCTTTTAGCTGTAGCATCCAGGTGTCCTCAGTAATAACCACCGTGAAAATCCAGCAAATCCGCCGCACTTTTTTCTACACTTTTTTTTCCGGTACCTATGGTATTTCGGTCTCTAATTCCGGGAATAATGACCCTACCGAGGAACGGGATACGGTCCTGTATTCCCCCTTGACTTACTTGTTACACGATAGCCTCAAACCGGGAATCGCGAACACAAGTTGATTTTCGAAAAAAAAAATGGGAAGGGTTTAAACCACTATTCTGCCGACATTCTAGCCGCCATAATTCCTCAGTGCTTGAAGTGACAATAAAGCCGAAGAGTGCGTTGATTTCAGCTCCTCAAACTCTAACTCTGGTGTATAGGACAACTTTCTATCACCCGTGGGTTTGGACAGGAGAGACCGGCAAAATTAAAAAAATCGGGCATTTTGACCTTCCAAAAAAGAAATTTTTCTACACAAGGAGAACGAAGCGAACCAGGGGCCCACCCTTTTAGCTGTAGCATCCAGGTATCCTCAGTAATAACCACCGTGAAAATCCAGCAAATCCGCCGCACTTTTTTCTACACTTTTTTTTCCGGTACCTAAGGTATTTCGGTCTCTAATTCCGGGAATAACGACCCTACCGAGGAACGGGATACGGTCCTGTATTTCCCCTTGACTTACTTGTTACACGATAGCCTCAAACCGGGAATCGCGAACACAAGTTGATTTTCGAAAAAAAAAATGGGAAGGGTTTAAACCACTATTCTGCCGACATTCTAGCCCACATAATTCCTCAGTGCTTGAAGTGACAATAAAGCCGAAGAGTGCGTTGAATTCAGCTCCTCAAACTCTATCTCTGGTGTAAAGGACAACTTTCTATCCCCGTGCGTTTGGACAGGAGAGACCGGCAAAATTAAAAACATCGGGCATTTTGACCTTCCAAAAAAGAAATTTTTCTACACAAGGAGAACGAAGCGAACCAGGGGCCCGCCCTTTTAGCTGTAGCATCCAGGCATCCTCAGTAATAACCACCGTGAAAATCCAGCAAATCCGCCGCACTTTTTTCTACACTTTTTTTTCCGGTACCTATGGTATTTCGGTCTCTAATTCCGGGAATAATTACCCTACCGAGGAACGGGATACGGTCCTGTATTCCCCCTTGACTTACTTGTTACACGATAGCCTCAAACCGGGAATCGCGAACACAAGTTGATTTTCGAAAAAAAAATCCACTATTCTGCCGACATTCTAGCCGACATAATTACTCAGTGCTTGAAGTGACAATAAAGCCGAAGAGTGCGTTGAATTCAGCTCCTCAAATTCTATCTCTGGTGTAAAGGACAACTTTCTATCCCCGTGCGTTTGGACAGGAGAGACCGGCAAAATTTAAAAAATCGGGCATTTTGATCTTCCAAAAAAGAAATTTTTCTACACAAGGAGAACGAAGCGAACCAGGGGCCCGCCCTTTTAGCTGTAGCATCCAGGTATGCTCAGTAATAACCACCGTGAAAATCCAGCAAATCCGCCGCACTTTTCTCTACACTTTTTTTTCCGGTACCAATGGTATTTCGGTCTCGAATTCCGGGAATAACGACCCTACCGAGGAACGGGATACGGTCCTGTATTCCCCCTTGACTTACTTGTTACACGATAGCCTCAAACCGGGAATCGCGAACACAAGTTGATTTTCGAAAAAAAAATGGGAAGGGTTTAAACCTCTATTCTGCCGACATTCTAGCCGCCATAATTCCTCAGTGCTTGAAGTGACAATAAAGCCGAAGAGTGCGTTGAATTCAGCTCCTCAAACTCTATCTCTGGTGTAAAGGACAACTTTCTATCCCAGTGCGTTTGGACAGGAGAGACCGGCAAAATTAAAAAAAAACGGCATTTTGTCCTTCCAAAAAAGAAATTTTTCTACACAAGGAGAACGAAGCGAACCAGGGGCCCGCCCTTTTAGCTGTAGCATCCAGGTGTCCTCAGTAATAACCACCGTGAAAATCCAGCAAATCCGCCGCACTTTTTTCTACACTTTTTTTTCCGGTACCTATGGTATTTCGGTCTCTAATTCCGGGAATAATGACCCTACCGAGGAACGGGATACGGTCCTGTATTCCCCCTTGACTTACTTGTTACACGATAGCCTCAAACCGGGAATCGCGAACACAAGTTGATTTTCGAAAAAAAAAATGGGAAGGGTTTAAACCACTATTCTGCCGACATTCTAGCCGCCATAATTCCTCAGTGCTTGAAGTGACAATAAAGCCGAAGAGTGCGTTGATTTCAGCTCCTCAAACTCTAACTCTGGTGTATAGGACAACTTTCTATCACCCGTGGGTTTGGACAGGAGAGACCGGCAAAATTTCAAAAATCGGGCATTTTGACCTTCCAAATAGAAATTTTTCTACACAAGGAGAACGAAGCGAACCAGGGGCCCGCTCTTTTAGTTGTAGCACCCAGGTATCCTCAGTAATAACCACCGTGAAAATCTAGCAAATCCGCCGCACTTTTTTCTACAATTTTTTTTCCGGTACCAATGGTATTTCGGTCTCGAATTCCGGGAATAACGACCCTACCGAGGAACGGGATACGGTCCTGTATTCCCCCTTGACTTACTTGTTACACGATAGCCTCAAACCGGGAATCGCGAACACAAGTTGATTTTCGAAAAAAAAAAATGAGAAGGCCGACATTCTAGCCGCCATAATTCCTCAGTGCTTGAAGTGACAATAAAGCCGAAGAGTGCGTTGAATTCAGCTCCTCAAACTCTATCTCTGGCGTAAAGGACAACTTTCTATCCCCGTGCGTTTGGACAGGAGAGACTGGCAAAATTTCAAAAATCGGGCATTTTGACCTTCCAAAAAAGAAATTTTTCTACACAAGGAGAACGAAGCGAACCAGGGGCCCGCCCTTTTAGCTGTAGCATCCAGGTATCCTCAGTAATAACCACCGTGAAAATCCAGCAAATCCGCCGCACTTTTTTCTACACTTTTTTTTCCGGTACCTATGGTATTTCGGTCTCTAATTCCGGGAATAATGACCCTACCGAGGAACGGGATACGGTCCTGTATTCCCCCTTGACTTACTTGTTACACGATAGCCTCAAACCGGGAATCGCGAACACAAGTTGATTTTCGAAAAAAAAATGGGAAGGGTTTAAACCTCTATTCTGCCGACATTCTAGCCGCCATAATTCCTCAGTGCTTGAAGTGACAATAAAGCCGAAGAGTGCGTTGAATTCAGCTCCTCAAACTCTATCTCTGGTGTAAAGGACAACTTTCTATCTCCGTGCGTTTGGACAGGAGAGACCGGCAAAATTAAAAAAATCGGGCATTTTGACCTTCCAAAAAAGAAATTTTTCTACACAAGGAGAACGAAGCGAACCAGGGGCCCGCCCTTTTAGCTGTAGCATCCAGGTATCCTCAGTAATAACCACCGTGAAAATCCAGCAAATCCGCCGCACTTTTTTCTACACTTTTTTTTCCGGTACCTATGGTATTTCGGTCTCTAATTCCGGGAATAATGACCCTACCGAGGAACGGGATACGGTCCTGTATTCCCCCTTGACTTACTTGTTACACGATAGCCTCAAACCGGGAATCGCGAACACAAGTTGATTTTCGAAAAAAAAATGCGCGACATTCTAGCCGCCATAATTCCTCAGTGCTTGAAGTGACAATAAAGCCGAAGAGTGCGTTGAATTCAGCTCCTCAAACTCTATCTCTGGTGTAAAGGACAACTTTCTATCCCCCTGCGTTTGGACAGGAGAGACCGGCAAAATTAAAAAAATCGGGCATTTTGACCTTCCAAAAAAGAAATTTTTCTACAAAAGGAGAACGAAGCGAACCAGGGGCCCACCCTTTTAGCTGTAGCATCCAGGTATCCTCAGTAATAACCACAGTAAAAATCCAGCAAATCCGCCGCACTTTTTTCTACACTCTTTTTTCCGGTACCTAAGGTATTTCGGTCTCTATTTCAGGGAATAACGACCCTACCGAGGAATGGGATACGGTCCTGTATTCCCCCTTGACTTACTTGTTACACGATAGCCTCAAACCGGGAATCGTGAACACAAGTTGATTTTCGAAAAAAAAATGGGAAGGGTTTAAACCACTATTCTGCCGACATTCTAGCCGCCATAATTCCTCAGTGCTTGAAGTGAGAATAAAGCCGAAGAGTGCGTTGAATTCAGCTCCTCAAACTCTATCTCTGGTGTAAAGGACAACTTTCTATCCCCGTGCGTTTGGACAGGAGAGACCGGCAAAATTAAAAAAATCGGGCATTTTGACCTTCCAAAAAAGAAATTTTTCTACACAAGGAGAACGAAGCGAACCAGGGGCCCACCCATTTAGCTGTAGCATCCAGGTATCCTCAGTAATAACCACAGTGAAAATCCAGCAAATCCGCCGCACTTTTTTCTACACTTTTTTTTCCGGTACCTAAGGTATTTCGGTCTCTAATTCAGGGAATAACGACCCTACCGAGGAATGGGATACGGTCCTGTATTCCCCCTTGACTTACTTGTTACACGATAGCCTCAAACCGGGAATCGTGATCACAAGTTGATTTTCGAAAAAAAAAAAATGGGAAGGGTTTAAACCACTATTCTGCCGACATTCTAGCCGCCATAATTCCTCAGTGCTTGAAGTGACAATAAAGCCGAAGAGTGCGTTGAATTCAGCTCCTCAAACTCTATCTCTGGTGTAAAGGACAACTTTCTATCCCCGTGCGTTTAGACAGGAGAGACCGGCAAAATTAAAAAAATCGGGCATTTTGAACTTCCAAAAAAGAAATTTTTCTACACAAGGAGAACGAAGCGAACCAGGGGCCCGCCCTTTTAGCTGTAGCATCCAGGTATGCTCAGTAATAACCACCGTGAAAATCCAGCAAATCCGCCGCACTTTTTTCTACACTTTTTTTTCCGGTACCTATGGTATTTCGGTCTCTAATTCCGGGAATAATGACCCTACCGAGGAACGGGATACGGTCCTGTATTCCCCCTTGACTCACTTGTTACACGATAGCCTCAAACCGGGAATCGCGAACACAAGTTGATTTTCGAAAAAAAAAATGGGAAGGCCGACATTCTAGCCGCCATAATTCCTCAGTGCTTGAAGTGACAATAAAGCCGAAGAGTGCGTTGAATTCAGCTCCTCAAACTCTATCTCTGGCGTAAAGGACAACTTTCTATCCCCGTGCGTTTGGACAGGAGAGACCAGCAAAATTTAAAAAATCGGGCATTTTGACCTTCCAAAAAAGAAATTTTTCTACACAAGGAGAACGAAGCGAACCAGGGGCCCGCCCTTTTAGCTGTAGCATCCAGGTATCCTCAGTAATAACCACCGTGAAAATCCAGCAAATCCGCCGCACTTTTTTCTACACTTTTTTTTCCGGTACCTATGGTATTTCGGTCTCTAATTCCGGGAATAATGACCCTACCGAGGAACGGGATACGGTCCTGTATTCCCCCTTGACTTACTTGTTACACGATAGCCTCAAACCGGGAATCGCGAACACAAGTTGATTTTCGAAAAAAAAATGGGAAGGGTTTAAACCTCTATTCTGCGCGACATTCTAGCCGCCATAATTCCTCAGTGCTTGAAGTGACAATAAAGCCGAAGAGTGCGTTGAATTCAGCTCCTCAAACTCTATCTCTGGTGTAAAGGACAACTTTCTATCCCCCTGCGTTTGGACAGGAGAGACCGGCAAAATTAAAAAAATCGGGCATTTTGACCTTCCAAAAAAGAAATTTTTCTACAAAAGGAGAACGAAGCGAACCAGGAGCCCACCCTTTTAGCTGTAGCATCCAGGTATCCTCAGTAATAACCACAGTAAAAATCCAGCAAATCCGCCGCACTTTTTTCTACACTTTTTTTTCCGGTACCTAAGGTATTTCGGTCTCTATTTCAGGGAATAACGACCCTACCGAGGAATGGGATACGGTCCTGTATTCCCCCTTGACTTACTTGTTACACGATAGCCTCAAACCGGGAATCGTGAACACAAGTTGATTTTCGAAAAAAAAATGGGAAGGGTTTAAACCACTATTCTGCCGACATTCTAGCCGCCATAATTCCTCAGTGCTTGAAGTGAGAATAAAGCCGAAGAGTGCGTTGAATTCAGCTCCTCAAACTCTATCTCTGGTGTAAAGGACAACTTTCTATCCCCGTGCGTTTGGACAGGAGAGACCGGCAAAATTAAAAAAATCGGGCATTTTGACCTTCCAAAAAAGAAATTTTTCTACACAAGGAGAACGAAGCGAACCAGGGGCCCACCCTTTTAGCTGTAGCATCCAGGTATCCTCAGTAATAACCACCGTGAAAATCCAGCAAATCCGCCGCACTTTTTTCTACACTTTTTTTTCCGGTACCTAAGGTATTTCGGTCTCTAATTCCGGGAATAACGACCCTACCGAGGAACGGGATACGGTCCTGTATTTCCCCTTGACTTACTTGTTACACGATAGCCTCAAACCGGGAATCGCGAACACAAGTTGATTTTCGAAAAAAAAAATGGGAAGGGTTTAAACCACTATTCTGCCGACATTCTAGCCGACATAATTCCTCAGTGCTTGAAGTGACAATAAAGCCGAAGAGTGCGTTGAATTCAGCTCCTCAAACTCTATCTCTGGTGTAAAGGACAACTTTCTATCCCCGTGCGTTTGGACAGGAGAGACCGGCAAAATTAAAAACATCGGGCATTTTGACCTTCCAAAAAAGAAATTTTTCTACACAAGGAGAACGAAGCGAACCAGGGGCCCGCCCTTTTAGCTGTAGCATCCAGGCATCCTCAGTAATAACCACCGTGAAAATCCAGCAAATCCGCCGCACTTTTTTCTACACTTTTTTTTCCGGTACCTATGGTATTTCGGTCTCTAATTCCGGGAATAATTACCCTACCGAGGAACGGGATACGGTCCTGTATTCCCCCTTGACTTACTTGTTACACGATAGCCTCAAACCGGGAATCGCGAACACAAGTTGATTTTCGAAAAAAAAATCCACTATTCTGCCGACATTCTAGCCGACATAATTACTCAGTGCTTGAAGTGACAATAAAGCCGAAGAGTGCGTTGAATTCAGCTCCTCAAATTCTATCTCTGGTGTAAAGGACAACTTTCTATCCCCGTGCGTTTGGACAGGAGAGACCGGCAAAATTTAAAAAATCGGGCATTTTGATCTTCCAAAAAAGAAATTTTTCTACACAAGGAGAACGAAGCGAACCAGGGGCCCGCCCTTTTAGCTGTAGCATCCAGGTATGCTCAGTAATAACCACCGTGAAAATCCAGCAAATCCGCCGCACTTTTCTCTACACTTTTTTTTCCGGTACCAATGGTATTTCGGTCTCGAATTCCGGGAATAACGACCCTACCGAGGAACGGGATACGGTCCTGTATTCCCCCTTGACTTACTTGTTACACGATAGCCTCAAACCGGGAATCGCGAACACAAGTTGATTTTCGAAAAAAAAATGGGAAGGGTTTAAACCTCTATTCTGCCGACATTCTAGCCGCCATAATTCCTCAGTGCTTGAAGTGACAATAAAGCCGAAGAGTGCGTTGAATTCAGCTCCTCAAACTCTATCTCTGGTGTAAAGGACAACTTTCTATCCCAGTGCGTTTGGACAGGAGAGACCGGCAAAATTAAAAAAAAACGGCATTTTGTCCTTCCAAAAAAGAAATTTTTCTACACAAGGAGAACGAAGCGAACCAGGGGCCCGCCCTTTTAGCTGTAGCATCCAGGTGTCCTCAGTAATAACCACCGTGAAAATCCAGCAAATCCGCCGCACTTTTTTCTACACTTTTTTTTCCGGTACCTATGGTATTTCGGTCTCTAATTCCGGGAATAATGACCCTACCGAGGAACGGGATACGGTCCTGTATTCCCCCTTGACTTACTTGTTACACGATAGCCTCAAACCGGGAATCGCGAACACAAGTTGATTTTCGAAAAAAAAAATGGGAAGGGTTTAAACCACTATTCTGCCGACATTCTAGCCGCCATAATTCCTCAGTGCTTGAAGTGACAATAAAGCCGAAGAGTGCGTTGATTTCAGCTCCTCAAACTCTAACTCTGGTGTATAGGACAACTTTCTATCACCCGTGGGTTTGGACAGGAGAGACCGGCAAAATTAAAAAAATCGGGCATTTTGACCTTCCAAAAAAGAAATTTTTCTACACAAGGAGAACGAAGCGAACCAGGGGCCCACCCTTTTAGCTGTAGCATCCAGGTATCCTCAGTAATAACCACCGTGAAAATCCAGCAAATCCGCCGCACTTTTTTCTACACTTTTTTTTCCGGTACCTAAGGTATTTCGGTCTCTAATTCCGGGAATAACGACCCTACCGAGGAACGGGATACGGTCCTGTATTTCCCCTTGACTTACTTGTTACACGATAGCCTCAAACCGGGAATCGCGAACACAAGTTGATTTTCGAAAAAAAAAATGGGAAGGGTTTAAACCACTATTCTGCCGACATTCTAGCCCACATAATTCCTCAGTGCTTGAAGTGACAATAAAGCCGAAGAGTGCGTTGAATTCAGCTCCTCAAACTCTATCTCTGGTGTAAAGGACAACTTTCTATCCCCGTGCGTTTGGACAGGAGAGACCGGCAAAATTAAAAACATCGGGCATTTTGACCTTCCAAAAAAGAAATTTTTCTACACAAGGAGAACGAAGCGAACCAGGGGCCCGCCCTTTTAGCTGTAGCATCCAGGCATCCTCAGTAATAACCACCGTGAAAATCCAGCAAATCCGCCGCACTTTTTTCTACACTTTTTTTTCCGGTACCTATGGTATTTCGGTCTCTAATTCCGGGAATAATTACCCTACCGAGGAACGGGATACGGTCCTGTATTCCCCCTTGACTTACTTGTTACACGATAGCCTCAAACCGGGAATCGCGAACACAAGTTGATTTTCGAAAAAAAAATCCACTATTCTGCCGACATTCTAGCCGACATAATTACTCAGTGCTTGAAGTGACAATAAAGCCGAAGAGTGCGTTGAATTCAGCTCCTCAAATTCTATCTCTGGTGTAAAGGACAACTTTCTATCCCCGTGCGTTTGGACAGGAGAGACCGGCAAAATTTAAAAAATCGGGCATTTTGATCTTCCAAAAAAGAAATTTTTCTACACAAGGAGAACGAAGCGAACCAGGGGCCCGCCCTTTTAGCTGTAGCATCCAGGTATGCTCAGTAATAACCACCGTGAAAATCCAGCAAATCCGCCGCACTTTTCTCTACACTTTTTTTTCCGGTACCAATGGTATTTCGGTCTCGAATTCCGGGAATAACGACCCTACCGAGGAACGGGATACGGTCCTGTATTCCCCCTTGACTTACTTGTTACACGATAGCCTCAAACCGGGAATCGCGAACACAAGTTGATTTTCGAAAAAAAAATGGGAAGGGTTTAAACCTCTATTCTGCCGACATTCTAGCCGCCATAATTCCTCAGTGCTTGAAGTGACAATAAAGCCGAAGAGTGCGTTGAATTCAGCTCCTCAAACTCTATCTCTGGTGTAAAGGACAACTTTCTATCCCAGTGCGTTTGGACAGGAGAGACCGGCAAAATTAAAAAAAAACGGCATTTTGTCCTTCCAAAAAAGAAATTTTTCTACACAAGGAGAACGAAGCGAACCAGGGGCCCGCCCTTTTAGCTGTAGCATCCAGGTGTCCTCAGTAATAACCACCGTGAAAATCCAGCAAATCCGCCGCACTTTTTTCTACACTTTTTTTTCCGGTACCTATGGTATTTCGGTCTCTAATTCCGGGAATAATGACCCTACCGAGGAACGGGATACGGTCCTGTATTCCCCCTTGACTTACTTGTTACACGATAGCCTCAAACCGGGAATCGCGAACACAAGTTGATTTTCGAAAAAAAAAATGGGAAGGGTTTAAACCACTATTCTGCCGACATTCTAGCCGCCATAATTCCTCAGTGCTTGAAGTGACAATAAAGCCGAAGAGTGCGTTGATTTCAGCTCCTCAAACTCTAACTCTGGTGTATAGGACAACTTTCTATCACCCGTGGGTTTGGACAGGAGAGACCGGCAAAATTTCAAAAATCGGGCATTTTGACCTTCCAAATAGAAATTTTTCTACACAAGGAGAACGAAGCGAACCAGGGGCCCGCTCTTTTAGTTGTAGCACCCAGGTATCCTCAGTAATAACCACCGTGAAAATCTAGCAAATCCGCCGCACTTTTTTCTACAATTTTTTTTCCGGTACCAATGGTATTTCGGTCTCGAATTCCGGGAATAACGACCCTACCGAGGAACGGGATACGGTCCTGTATTCCCCCTTGACTTACTTGTTACACGATAGCCTCAAACCGGGAATCGCGAACACAAGTTGATTTTCGAAAAAAAAAAATGAGAAGGCCGACATTCTAGCCGCCATAATTCCTCAGTGCTTGAAGTGACAATAAAGCCGAAGAGTGCGTTGAATTCAGCTCCTCAAACTCTATCTCTGGCGTAAAGGACAACTTTCTATCCCCGTGCGTTTGGACAGGAGAGACTGGCAAAATTTCAAAAATCGGGCATTTTGACCTTCCAAAAAAGAAATTTTTCTACACAAGGAGAACGAAGCGAACCAGGGGCCCGCCCTTTTAGCTGTAGCATCCAGGTATCCTCAGTAATAACCACCGTGAAAATCCAGCAAATCCGCCGCACTTTTTTCTACACTTTTTTTTCCGGTACCTATGGTATTTCGGTCTCTAATTCCGGGAATAATGACCCTACCGAGGAACGGGATACGGTCCTGTATTCCCCCTTGACTTACTTGTTACACGATAGCCTCAAACCGGGAATCGCGAACACAAGTTGATTTTCGAAAAAAAAATGGGAAGGGTTTAAACCTCTATTCTGCCGACATTCTAGCCGCCATAATTCCTCAGTGCTTGAAGTGACAATAAAGCCGAAGAGTGCGTTGAATTCAGCTCCTCAAACTCTATCTCTGGTGTAAAGGACAACTTTCTATCCCCGTGCGTTTGGACAGGAGAGACCGGCAAAATTAAAAAAATCGGGCATTTTGACCTTCCAAAAAAGAAATTTTTCTACAAAAGGAGAACGAAGCGAACCAGGGGCCCGCCCTTTTAGCTGTAGCATCCAGGTATCCTCAGTAATAACCACCGTGAAAATCCAGCAAATCCGCCGCACTTTTTTCTACACTTTTTTTTCCGGTACCTGTGGTATTTCGGTCTCTAATTCCGGGAATAATGACCCTACCGAGGAACGGGATACGGTCCTGTATTCCCCCTTGACTTACTTGTTACACGATAGCCTCAAACCGGGAATCGCGAACACAAGTTGATTTTCGAAAAAAAAAATTCCCCCTTGACCACTATTCTGCCGACATTCTAGCCGCCATAATTCCTCAGTGCTTGAAGTGAGAATAAAGCCGAAGAGTGCGTTGAATTCAGCTCCTCAAACTCTATCTCTGGTGTAAAGGACAACTTTCTATCCCCGTGCGTTTGGACAGGAGAGACCGGCAAAATTAAAAAAATCGGGCATTTTGACCTTCCAAAAAAGAAATTTTTCTACACAAGGAGAACGAAGCGAACCAGGGGCCCACCCATTTAGCTGTAGCATCCAGGTATCCTCAGTAATAACCACAGTGAAAATTCAGCAAATCCGCCGCACTTTTTTCTACACTTTTTTTTCCGGTACCTAAGGTATTTCGGTCTCTAATTCAGGGAATAACGACCCTACCGAGGAATGGGATACGGTCCTGTATTCCCCCTTGACTTACTTGTTACACGATAGCCTCAAACCGGGAATCGTGATCACAAGTTGATTTTCGAAAAAAAAAAAATGGGAAGGGTTTAAACCACTATTCTGCCGACATTCTAGCCGCCATAATTCCTCAGTGCTTGAAGTGACAATAAAGCCGAAGAGTGCGTTGAATTCAGCTCCTCAAACTCTATCTCTGGTGTAAAGGACAACTTTCTATCCCCGTGCGTTTGGACAGGAGAGACCGGCAAAATTAAAAAAATCGGGCATTTTGAACTTCCAAAAAAGAAATTTTTCTACACAAGGAGAACGAAGCGAACCAGGGGCCCGCCCTTTTAGCTGTAGCATCCAGGTATGCTCAGTAATAACCACCGTGAAAATCCAGCAAATCCGCCGCACTTTTTTCTACACTTTTTTTTCCGGTACCTATGGTATTTCGGTCTCTAATTCCGGGAATAATGACCCTACCGAGGAACGGGATACGGTCCTGTATTCCCCCTTGACTCACTTGTTACACGATAGCCTCAAACCGGGAATCGCGAACACAAGTTGATTTTCGAAAAAAAAAATGGGAAGGGTTTAAACCACTATTCTGCCGACATTCTAGCCGCCATAATTCCTCAGTGCTTGAAGTGACAATAAAGCCGAAGAGTGCGTTGAATTCAGCTCCTCAAACTCTATCTCTGGTGTAAAGGACAACTTTCTATCTCCGTGCGTTTGGACAGGAGAGACCGGCAAAATTAAAAAAATCGGGCATTTTGACCTTCCAAAAAAGAAATTTTTCTACACAAGGAGAACGAAGCGAACCAGGGGCCCGCCCTTTTAGCTGTAGCATCCAGGTATCCTCAGTAATAACCACCGTGAAAATCCAGCAAATCCGCCGCACTTTTTTCTACACTTTTTTTTCCGGTACCTATGGTATTTCGGTCTCTAATTCCGGGAATAATGACCCTACCGAGGAACGGGATACGGTCCTGTATTCCCCCTTGACTTACTTGTTACACGATAGCCTCAAACCGGGAATCGCGAACACAAGTTGATTTTCGAAAAAAAAATGGGAAGGGTTTAAACCTCTATTCTGCCGACATTCTAGCCGCCATAATTCCTCAGTGCTTGAAGTGACAATAAAGCCGAAGAGTGCGTTGAATTCAGCTCCTCAAACTCTATCTCTGGTGTAAAGGACAACTTTCTATCCCCCTGCGTTTGGACAGGAGAGACCGGCAAAATTAAAAAAATCGGGCATTTTGACCTTCCAAAAAAGAAATTTTTCTACAAAAGGAGAACGAAGCGAACCAGGGGCCCACCCTTTTAGCTGTAGCATCCAGGTATCCTCAGTAATAACCACAGTAAAAATCCAGCAAATCCGCCGCACTTTTTTCTACACTTTTTTTTCCGGTACCTAAGGTATTTCGGTCTCTATTTCAGGGAATAACGACCCTACCGAGGAATGGGATACGGTCCTGTATTCCCCCTTGACTTACTTGTTACACGATAGCCTCAAACCGGGAATCGTGAACACAAGTTGATTTTCGAAATAAAAATGGGAAGGGTTTAAACCACAATTCTGCCGACATTCTAGCCGCCATAATTCCTCAGTGCTTGAAGTGACAATAAAGCCGAAGAGTGCGTTGAATTCAGCTCCTCAAACTCTATCTCTGGTGTAAAGGACAACTTTCTATCCCCGTGCGTTTGGACAGGAGAGACCGGCAAAATTTCAAAAATCGGGCATTTTGACCTTCCAAAAAAGAAATTTTTCTACACAAGGAGAACGAAGCGAACCAGGGAACCGGGAGGTATTTCGGTCTCTAATTCCGGGAATAATGACCCTACCGAGGAACGGGATACGGTCCTGTATTCCCCCTTGACTTACTTGTTACACGATAGCCTCAAACCGGGAATCGCGAACACAAGTTGATTTTCGAAAAAAAAATGGGAAGGGTTTAAACCTCTATTCTGCCGACATTCTAGCCGCCATAATTCCTCAGTGCTTGAAGTGACAATAAAGCCGAAGAGTGCGTTGAATTCAGCTCCTCAAACTCTATCTCTGGTGTAAAGGACAACTTTCTATCCCAGTGCGTTTGGACAGGAGAGACCGGCAAAATTAAAAAAAAACGGCATTTTGTCCTTCCAAAAAAGAAATTTTTCTACACAAGGAGAACGAAGCGAACCAGGGGCCCGCCCTTTTAGCTGTAGCATCCAGGTGTCCTCAGTAATAACCACCGTGAAAATCCAGCAAATCCGCCGCACTTTTTTCTACACTTTTTTTTCCGGTACCTATGGTATTTCGGTCTCTAATTCCGGGAATAATGACCCTACCGAGGAACGGGATACGGTCCTGTATTCCCCCTTGACTTACTTGTTACACGATAGCCTCAAACCGGGAATCGCGAACACAAGTTGATTTTCGAAAAAAAAATGGGAAGGGTTTAAACCACTATTCTGCCGACATTCTAGCCGCCATAATTCCTCAGTGCTTGAAGTGACAATAAAGCCGAAGAGTGCGTTGATTTCAGCTCCTCAAACTCTAACTCTGGTGTATAGGACAACTTTCTATCACCCGTGGGTTTGGACAGGAGAGACCGGCAAAATTTCAAAAATCGGGCATTTTGACCTTCCAAATAGAAATTTTTCTACACAAGGAGAACGAAGCGAACCAGGGGCCCGCTCTTTTAGTTGTAGCACCCAGGTATCCTCAGTAATAACCACCGTGAAAATCTAGCAAATCCGCCGCACTTTTTTCTACAATTTTTTTTCCGGTACCAATGGTATTTCGGTCTCTAATTCCGGGAATAATGACCCTACCGAGGAACGGGATACGGTCCTGTATTCCCCCTTGACTTACTTGTTACACGATAGCCTCAAACCGGGAATCGCGAACACAAGTTGATTTTCGAAAAAAAAATGGGAAGGGTTTAAACCACTATTCTGCCGACATTCTAGCCGCCATAATTCCTCAGTGCTTGAAGTGACAATAAAGCCGAAGAGTGTGTTGATTTCAGCTCCTCAAACTCTAACTCTGGTGTATAGGACAACTTTCTATCACCCGTGGGTTTGGACAGGAGAGACCGGCAAAATTTCAAAAATCGGGCATTTTGACCTTCCAAATAGAAATTTTTCTACACAAGGAGAACGAAGCGAAACAGGGGCCCGCTCTTTTAGTTGTAGCACCCAGGTATCCTCAGTAATAACCACCGTGAAAATCTAGCAAATCCGCCGCACTTTTTTCTACAATTTTTTTTCCGGTACCAATGGTATTTCGGTCTCTAATTCCGGGAATAATGACCCTACCGAGGAACGGGATACGGTCCTGTATTCCCCCTTGACTTACTTGTTACACGATAGCCTCAAACCGGGAATCGCGAACACAAGTTGATTTTCGAAAAAAAAATGGGAAGGGTTTAAACCACTATTCTGCCGACATTCTAGCCGCCATAATTCCTCAGTGCTTGAAGTGACAATAAAGCCGAAGAGTGCGTTGATTTCAGCTCCTCAAACTCTAACTCTGGTGTATAGGACAACTTTCTATCACCCGTGGGTTTGGACAGGAGAGACCGGCAAAATTTCAAAAATCGGGCATTTTGACCTTCCAAATAGAAATTTTTCTACACAAGGAGAACGAAGCGAACCAGGGGCCCGCTCTTTTAGTTGTAGCACCCAGGTATCCTCAGTAATAACCACCGTGAAAATCTAGCAAATCCGCCGCACTTTTTTCTACAATTTTTTTTCCGGTACCAATGGTATTTCGGTCTCGAATTCCGGGAATAACGACCCTACCGAGGAACGGGATACGGTCCTGTATTCCCCCTTGACTTACTTGTTACACGATAGCCTCAAACCGGGAATCGCGAACACAAGTTGATTTTCGAAAAAAAAAAAATGAGAAGGCCGACATTCTAGCCGCCATAATTCCTCAGTGCTTGAAGTGACAATAAAGCCGAAGAGTGCGTTGAATTCAGCTCCTCAAACTCTATCTCTGGCGTAAAGGACAACTTTCTATCCCCGTGCGTTTGGACAGGAGAGACTGGCAAAATTTCAAAAATCGGGCATTTTGACCTTCCAAAAAAGAAATTTTTCTACACAAGGAGAACGAAGCGAACCAGGGGCCCGCCCTTTTAGCTGTAGCATCCAGGTATCCTCAGTAATAACCACCGTGAAAATCCAGCAAATCCGCCGCACTTTTTTCTACACTTTTTTTTCCGGTACCTATGGTATTTCGGTCTCTAATTCCGGGAATAATGACCCTACCGAGGAACGGGATACGGTCCTGTATTCCCCCTTGACTTACTTGTTACACGATAGCCTCAAACCGGGAATCGCGAACACAAGTTGATTTTCGAAAAAAAAATGGGAAGGGTTTAAACCACTATTCTGCCGATATTCTAGCCGCCATAATTCCTCAGTGCTTGAAGTGACAATAAAGCCGAAGAGTGCGTTGAATTCAGCTCCTCAAACTCTATCTCTGGTGTAAAGGACAACTTTCTATCTCCGTGCGTTTGGACAGGAGAGACCGGCAAAATTAAAAAAATCGGGCATTTTGACCTTCCAAAAAAGAAATTTTTCTACACAAGGAGAACGAAGCGAACCAGGGGCCCGCCCTTTTAGCTGTAGCATCCAGGTATCCTCAGTAATAACCACCGTGAAAATCCAGCAAATCCGCCGCACTTTTTTCTACACTTTTTTTTCCGGTACCTAAGGTATTTCGGTCTCTATTTCAGGGAATAACGACCCTACCGAGGAATGGGATACGGTCCTGTATTCCCCCTTGACTTACTTGTTACACGATAGCCTCAAACCGGGAATCGTGAACACAAGTTGATTTTCGAAATAAAAATGGGAAGGGTTTAAACCACTATTCTGCCGACATTCTAGCCGCCATAATTCCTCAGAGCTTGAAGTGACAATAAAGCCGAAGAGTGCGTTGAATTCAGCTCCTCAAACTCTATCTCTGGTGTAAAGGACAACTTTCTATCCCCGTGCGTTTGGACAGGAGAGACCGGCAAAATTAAAAAAATCGGGCATTTTGACCTTCCAAAAAAGAAATTTTTCTACACAAGGAGAACGAAGCGAACCAGGGGCCCGCCCTTTTAGCTGTAGCATCCAGGTATCCTCAGTAATAACCACCGTGAAAATCCAGCAAATCCGCCGCACTTTTTTCTACACTTTTTTTTCCGGTACCTATGGTATTTCGGTCTCTAATTCCGGGAATAATGACCCTACCGAGGAACGGGATACGGTCCTGTATTCCCCCTTGACTTAGTTGTTACACGATAGCCTCAAACCGGGAATCGCGAACACAAGTTGATTTTCGAAAAAAAATGGGAAGGCCGACATTCTAGCCGCCATAATTCCTCAGTGCTTGAAGTGACAATAAAGCCGAAGAGTGCGTTGAATTCAGCTCCTCAAACTCTATCTCTGGCGTAAAGGACAACTTTCTATCCCCGTGCGTTTGGACAGGAGAGACCGGCAAAATTTAAAAAATCGGGCATTTTGACCTTCCAAAAAAGAAATTTTTCTACACAAGGAGAACGAAGCGAACCAGGGGCCCGCCCTTTTAGCTGTAGCATCCAGGTATCCTCAGTAATAACCACCGTGAAAATCCAGCAAATCCGCCGCACTTTTTTCTACACTTTTTTTTCCGGTACCTATGGTATTTCGGCCTCTAATTCCGGGAATAATGACCCTACCGAGGAACGGGATACGGTCCTGTTTTCCCCCTTGACTTACTTGTTACACGATAGCCTCAAACCGGGAATCGCGAACACAAGTTGATTTTCGAAAAAAAAATGGGAAGGGTTTAAACCACTATTCTGCCGATATTCTAGCCGCCATAATTCCTCAGTGCTTGAAGTGACAATAAAGCCGAAGAGTGCGTTGAATTCAGCTCCTCAAACTCTATCTCTGGTGTAAAGGACAACTTTCTATCTCCGTGCGTTTGGACAGGAGAGACCGGCGAAATTAAAAAAATCGGGCATTTTGACCTTCCAAAAAAGAAATTTTTCTACACAAGGAGAACGAAGCGAACCAGGGGCCCGCCCTTTTAGCTGTAGCATCCAGGTATCCTCAGTAATAACCACCGTGAAAATCCAGCAAATCCGCCGCACTTTTTTCTACACTTTTTTTTCCGGTACCTATGGTATTTCGGTCTCTAATTCCGGGAATAATGACCCTACCGAGGAACGGGATACGGTCCTGTATTCCCCCTTGACTTACTTGTTACACGATAGCCTCAAACCGGGAATCGCGAACACAAGTTGATTTTCGAAAAAAAAATGGGAAGGGTTTAAACCTCTATTCTGCCGACATTCTAGCCGCCATAATTCCTCAGTGCTTGAAGTGACAATAAAGCCGAAGAGTGCGTTGAATTCAGCTCCTCAAACTCTATCTCTGGTGTAAAGGACAACTTTCTATCCCAGTGCGTTTGGACAGGAGAGACCGGCAAAATTAAAAAAAAACGGCATTTTGTCCTTCCAAAAAAGAAATTTTTCTACACAAGGAGAACGAAGCGAACCAGGGGCCCGCCCTTTTAGCTGTAGCATCCAGGTGTCCTCAGTAATAACCACCGTGAAAATCCAGCAAATCCGCCGCACTTTTTTCTACACTTTTTTTTCCGGTACCTATGGTATTTCGGTCTCTAATTCCGGGAATAATGACCCTACCGAGGAACGGGATACGGTCCTGTATTCCCCCTTGACTTACTTGTTACACGATAGCCTCAAACCGGGAATCGCGAACACAAGTTGATTTTCGAAAAAAAAATGGGAAGGGTTTAAACCACTATTCTGCCGACATTCTAGCCGCCATAATTCCTCAGTGCTTGAAGTGACAATAAAGCCGAAGAGTGCGTTGATTTCAGCTCCTCAAACTCTAACTCTGGTGTATAGGACAACTTTCTATCACCCGTGGGTTTGGACAGGAGAGACCGGCAAAATTTCAAAAATCGGGCATTTTGACCTTCCAAATAGAAATTTTTCTACACAAGGAGAACGAAGCGAACCAGGGGCCCGCTCTTTTAGTTGTAGCACCCAGGTATCCTCAGTAATAACCACCGTGAAAATCTAGCAAATCCGCCGCACTTTTTTCTACAATTTTTTTTCCGGTACCAATGGTATTTCGGTCTCTAATTCCGGGAATAATGACCCTACCGAGGAACGGGATACGGTCCTGTATTCCCCCTTGACTTACTTGTTACACGATAGCCTCAAACCGGGAATCGCGAACACAAGTTGATTTTCGAAAAAAAAATGGGAAGGGTTTAAACCACTATTCTGCCGACATTCTAGC
This sequence comes from Periplaneta americana, assembly GCF_040183065.1. Classification (NCBI taxonomy): domain Eukaryota; kingdom Metazoa; phylum Arthropoda; class Insecta; order Blattodea; family Blattidae; genus Periplaneta; species Periplaneta americana. The sequence continues at coordinate 39,467,840 of NC_091131.1, read as the reverse complement.
CGCCATAATTCCTCAGTGCTTGAAGTGACAATAAAGCCGAAGAGTGTGTTGATTTCAGCTCCTCAAACTCTAACTCTGGTGTATAGGACAACTTTCTATCACCCGTGGGTTTGGACAGGAGAGACCGGCAAAATTTCAAAAATCGGGCATTTTGACCTTCCAAATAGAAATTTTTCTACACAAGGAGAACGAAGCGAAACAGGGGCCCGCTCTTTTAGTTGTAGCACCCAGGTATCCTCAGTAATAACCACCGTGAAAATCTAGCAAATCCGCCGCACTTTTTTCTACAATTTTTTTTCCGGTACCAATGGTATTTCGGTCTCTAAGTCCGGGAATAATGACCCTACCGAGGAACGGGATACGGTCCTGTATTCCCCCTTGACTTACTTGTTACACGATAGCCTCAAACCGGGAATCGCGAACACAAGTTGATTTTCGAAAAAAAAAAATGAGAAGGCCGACATTCTAGCCGCCATAATTCCTCAGTGCTTGAAGTGACAATAAAGCCGAAGAGTGCGTTGAATTCAGCTCCTCAAACTCTATCTCTGGCGTAAAGGACAACTTTCTATCCCCGTGCGTTTGGACAGGAGAGACTGGCAAAATTTCAAAAATCGGGCATTTTGACCTTCCAAAAAAGAAATTTTTCTACACAAGGAGAACGAAGCGAACCAGGGGCCCGCCCTTTTAGCTGTAGCATCCAGGTATCCTCAGTAATAACCACCGTGAAAATCCAGCAAATCCGCCGCACTTTTTTCTACACTTTTTTTTCCGGTACCTATGGTATTTCGGTCTCTAATTCCGGGAATAATGACCCTACCGAGGAACGGGATACGGTCCTGTATTCCCCCTTGACTTACTTGTTACACGATAGCCTCAAACCGGGAATAGCGAACACAAGTTGATTTTCGAAAAAAAAATGGGAAGGGTTTAAACCTCTATTCTGCCGACATTCTAGCCGCCATAATTCCTCAGTGCTTGAAGTGACAATAAAGCCGAAGAGTGCGTTGAATTCAGCTCCTCAAACTCTATCTCTGGTGTAAAGGACAACTTTCTATCCCCGTGCGTTTGGACAGGAGAGACCGGCAAAATTAAAAAAATCGGTCATTTTGACCTTCCAAAAAAGAAATTTTTCTACAAAAGGAGAACGAAGCGAACCAGGGGCCCGCCCTTTTAGCTGTAGCATCCAGGTATCCTCAGTAATAACCACCGTGAAAATCCAGCAAATCCGCCGCACTTTTTTCTACACTTTTTTTTCCGGTATCTGTGGTATTTCGGTCTCTAATTCCGGGAATAATGACCCTACCGAGGAACGGGATACGGTCCTGTATTCCCCCTTGACTTACTTGTTACACGATAGCCTCAAACCGGGAATCGCGAACACAAGTTGATTTTCGAAAAAAAAAATGGGAAGGGTTTAAACCACTATTCTGCCGACATTCTAGCCGCCATAATTCCTCAGTGCTTGAAGTGAGAATAAAGCAGAAGAGTGCGTTGAATTCAGCTCCTCAAACTCTATCTCTGGTGTAAAGGACAACTTTCTATCCCCGTGCGTTTGGACAGGAGAGACCGGCAAAATTAAAAAAATCGGGCATTTTGACCTTCCAAAAAAGAAATTTTTCTACACAAGGAGAACGAAGCGAACCAGGGGCCCACCCATTTAGCTGTAGCATCCAGGTATCCTCAGTAATAACCACAGTGAAAATCCAGCAAATCCGCCGCACTTTTTTCTACACTTTTTTTTCCGGTACCTAAGGTATTTCGGTCTCTAATTCAGGGAATAACGACCCTACCGAGGAATGGATACGGTCCTGTATTCCCCCTTGACTTACTTGTTACACGATAGCCTCAAACCGGGAATCGTGATCACAAGTTGATTTTCGAAAAAAAAAAAATGGGAAGGGTTTAAACCACTATTCTGCCGACATTCTAGCCGCCATAATTCCTCAGTGCTTGAAGTGACAATAAAGCCGAAGAGTGCGTTGAATTCAGCTCCTCAAACTCTATCTCTGGTGTAAAGGACAACTTTCTATCCCCGTGCGTTTGGACAGGAGAGACCGGCAAAATTAAAAAAATCGGGCATTTTGAACTTCCAAAAAAGAAATTTTTCTACACAAGGAGAACGAAGCGAACCAGGGGCCCGCCCTTTTAGCTGTAGCATCCAGGTATGCTCAGTAATAACCACCGTGAAAATCCAGCAAATCCGCCGCACTTTTTTCTACACTTTTTTTTCCGGTACCTATGGTATTTCGGTCTCTAATTCCGGGAATAATGACCCTACCGAGGAACGGGATACGGTCCTGTATTCCCCCTTGACTCACTTGTTACACGATAGCCTCAAACCGGGAATCGCGAACACAAGTTGATTTTCGAAAAAAAAAATGGGAAGGGTTTAAACCACTATTCTGCCGACATTCTAGCCGCCATAATTCCTCAGTGCTTGAAGTGACAATAAAGCCGAAGAGTGCGTTGAATTCAGCTCCTCAAACTCTATCTCTGGTGTAAAGGACAACTTTCTATCTCCGTGCGTTTGGACAGGAGAGACCGGCAAAATTAAAAAAATCGGGCATTTTGACCTTCCAAAAAAGAAATTTTTCTACACAAGGAGAACGAAGCGAATCAGGGGCCCGCCCTTTTAGCTGTAGCATCCAGGTATCCTCAGTAATAACCACCGTGAAAATCCAGCAAATCCGCCGCACTTTTTTCTACACTTTTTTTTCCGGTACCTATGGTATTTCGGTCTCTAATTCCGGGAATAATGACCCTACCGAGGAACGGGATACGGTCCTGTATTCCCCCTTGACTTACTTGTTACACGATAGCCTCAAAAAGGGAATCGCGAACACAAGTTGATTTTCGAAAAAAAAATGGGAAGGGTTTAAACCTCTATTCTGCCGACATTCTAGCCGCCATAATTCCTCAGTGCTTGAAGTGACAATAAAGCCGAAGACTGCGTTGAATTCAGCTCCTCAAACTCTATCTCTGGTGTAAAGGACAACTTTCTATCCCCCTGCGTTTGGACAGGAGAGACCGGCAAAATTAAAAAAATCGGGCATTTTGACCTTCCAAAAAAGAAATTTTTCTACAAAAGGAGAACGAAGCGAACCAGGGGCCCACCCTTTTAGCTGTAGCATCCAGGTATCCTCAGTAATAACCACAGTAAAAATCCAGTAAATCCGCCGCACTTTTTTCTACACTTTTTTTTCCGGTACCTAAGGTATTTCGGTCTCTATTTCAGGGAATAACGACCCTACCGAGGAATGGGATACGGTCCTGTATTCCCCCTTGACTTACTTGTTACACGATAGCCTCAAACCGGGAATCGTGAACACAAGTTGATTTTCGAAATAAAAATGGGAAGGGTTTAAACCACTATTCTGCCGACATTCTAGCCGCCATAATTCCTCAGTGCTTGAAGTGACAATAAAGCCGAAGAGTGCGTTGAATTCAGCTCCTCAAACTCTATCTCTGGTGTAAAGGACAACTTTCTATCCCCCTGCGTTTGGACAGGAGAGACCGGCAAAATTAAAAAAATCGGGCATTTTGACCTTCCAAAAAATAAATTTTTCTACACAAGGAGAACGAAGCGAACCAGGGGCCCGCCCTTTTAGCTGTAGCATCCAGGTATCCTCAGTAATAACCACCGTGAAAATCCAGCAAATCCGCCGCACTTTTTTCTACACTTTTTTTTCCGGTACCTATGGTATTTCGGTCTCTAATTCCGGGAATAATGACCCTACCGAGGAACGGGATACGGTCCTGTATTCCCCCTTGACCTACTTGTTACACGATAGCCTCAAACCGGGATACGCGAACACAAGTTGATTTTCGAAAAAAAAATGGGAAGGGTTTAAACCTCTATTCTGCCGACATTCTAGCCGCCATAATTCCTCAGTGCTTGAAGTGACAATAAAGCCGAAGAGTGCGTTGAATTCAGCTCCTCAAACTCTATCTCTGGTGTAAAGGACAACTTTCTATCCCCGTGCGTTTGGACAGGAGAGACCGGCAAAATTTCAAAAATCGGGCATTTTGACCTTCCAAAAAAGAAATTTTTCTACACAAGGAGAACGAAGCGAACCAGGGGCCCGCCCTTTTAGCTGTAGCATCCAGGTATCCTCAGTAATAACCACCGTGAAAATCCAGCAAATCCGCCGCACTTTTTTCTACACTTTTTTTTCCGGTACCTATGGTATTTCGGTCTCTAATTCCGGGAATAATGACCCTACCGAGGAACGGGATACGGTCCTGTATTCCCCCTTGACTTAGTTGTTACACGATAGCCTCAAACCGGGAATCGCGAACACAAGTTGATTTTCGAAAAAAAATGGGAAGGCCGACATTCTAGCCGCCATAATTCCTCAGTGCTTGAAGTGACAATAAAGCCGAAGAGTGCGTTGAATTCAGCTCCTCAAACTCTATCTCTGGTGTAAAGGACAACTTTCTATCTCCGTGCGTTTGGACAGGAGAGACCGGCAAAATTAAAAAAATCGGGCATTTTGACCTTCCAAAAAAGAAATTTTTCTACACAAGGAGAACGAAGCGAACCAGGGGCCCGCCCTTTTAGCTGTAGCATCCAGGTATCCTCAGTAATAACCACCGTGAAAATCCAGCAAATCCGCCGCACTTTTTTCTACACTTTTTTTTCCGGTACCTATGGTATTTCGGTCTCTAATTCCGGGAATAATGACCCTACCGAGGAACGGGATACGGTCCTGTATTCCCCCTTGACTTACTTGTTACACGATAGCCTCAAACCGGGAATCGCGAACACAAGTTGATTTTCGAAAAAAAAATGGGAAGGGTTTAAACCTCTATTCTGCCGACATTCTAGCCGCCATAATTCCTCAGTGCTTGAAGTGACAATAAAGCCGAAGAGTGCGTTGAATTCAGCTCCTCAAACTCTATCTCTGGTGTAAAGGACAACTTTCTATCCCCCTGCGTTTGGACAGGAGAGACCGGCAAAATTAAAAAAATCGGGCATTTTGACCTTCCAAAAAATAAATTTTTCTACACAAGGAGAACGAAGCGAACCAGGGGCCCGCCCTTTTAGCTGTAGCATCCAGGTATCCTCAGTAATAACCACCGTGAAAATCCAGCAAATCCGCCGCACTTTTTTCTACACTTTTTTTTCCGGTACCTATGGTATTTCGGTCTCTAATTCCGGGAATAATGACCCTACCGAGGAACGGGATACGGTCCTGTATTCCCCCTTGACCTACTTGTTACACGATAGCCTCAAACCGGGATACGCGAACACAAGTTGATTTTCGAAAAAAAAATGGGAAGGGTTTAAACCTCTATTCTGCCGACATTCTAGCCGCCATAATTCCTCAGTGCTTGAAGTGACAATAAAGCCGAAGAGTGCGTTGAATTCAGCTCCTCAAACTCTATCTCTGGTGTAAAGGACAACTTTCTATCCCCGTGCGTTTGGACAGGAGAGACCGGCAAAATTTCAAAAATCGGGCATTTTGACCTTCCAAAAAAGAAATTTTTCTACACAAGGAGAACGAAGCGAACCAGGGGCCCGCCCTTTTAGCTGTAGCATCCAGGTATCCTCAGTAATAACCACCGTGAAAATCCAGCAAATCCGCCGCACTTTTTTCTACACTTTTTTTTTCCGGTACCTATGGTATTTCGGTCTCTAATTCCGGGAATAATGACCCTACCGAGGAACGGGATACGGTCCTGTATTCCCCCTTGACTTAGTTGTTACACGATAGCCTCAAACCGGGAATCGCGAACACAAGTTGATTTTCGAAAAAAAATGGGAAGGCCGACATTCTAGCCGCCATAATTCCTCAGTGCTTGAAGTGACAATAAAGCCGAAGAGTGCGTTGAATTCAGCTCCTCAAACTCTATCTCTGGCGTAAAGGACAACTTTCTATCCCCGTGCGTTTGGACAGGAGAGACCGGCAAAATTTAAAAAATCGGGCATTTTGACCTTCCAAAAAAGAAATTTTTCTACACAAGGAGAACGAAGCGAACCAGGGGCCCGCCCTTTTAGCTGTAGCATCCAGTTATCCTCAGTAATAACCACCGTGAAAATCCAGCAAATCCGCCGCACTTTTTTCTACACTTTTTTTTCCGGTACCTATGGTATTTCGGCCTCTAATTCCGGGAATAATGACCCTACCGAGGAACGGGATACGGTCCTGTTTTCCCCCTTGACTTACTTGTTACACGATAGCCTCAAACCGGGAATCGCGAACACAAGTTGATTTTCGAAAAAAAAATGGGAAGGGTTTAAACCACTATTCTGCCGATATTCTAGCCGCCATAATTCCTCAGTGCTTGAAGTGACAATAAAGCCGAAGAGTGCGTTGAATTCAGCTCCTCAAACTCTATCTCTGGTGTAAAGGACAACTTTCTATCTCCGTGCGTTTGGACAGGAGAGACCGGCAAAATTAAAAAAATCGGGCATTTTGACCTTCCAAAAAAGAAATTTTTCTACACAAGGAGAACGAAGCGAACCAGGGGCCCGCCCTTTTAGCTGTAGCATCCAGGTATCCTCAGTAATAACCACCGTGAAAATCCAGCAAATCCGCCGCACTTTTTTCTACACTTTTTTTTCCGGTACCTAAGGTATTTCGGTCTCTATTTCAGGGAATAACGACCCTACCGAGGAATGGGATACGGTCCTGTATTCCCCCTTGACTTACTTGTTACACGATAGCCTCAAACCGGGAATCGTGAACACAAGTTGATTTTCGAAATAAAAATGGGAAGGGTTTAAACCACTATTCTGCCGACATTCTAGCCGCCATAATTCCTCAGAGCTTGAAGTGACAATAAAGCCGAAGAGTGCGTTGAATTCAGCTCCTCAAACTCTATCTCTGGTGTAAAGGACAACTTTCTATCCCCGTGCGTTTGGACAGGAGAGACCGGCAAAATTTCAAAAATCGGGCATTTTGACCTTCCAAAAGAGAAATTTTTCTACACAAGGAGAACGAAGCGAACCAGGGGCCCGCCCTTTTAGCTGTAGCATCCAGGTATCCTCAGTAATAACCACCGTGAAAATCCAGCAAATCCGCCGCACTTTTTTCTACACTTTTTTTTCCGGTACCTATGGTATTTCGGTCTCTAATTCCGGGAATAATGACCCTACCGAGGAACGGGATACGGTCCTGTATTCCCCCTTGACTTAGTTGTTACACGATAGCCTCAAACCGGGAATCGCGAACACAAGTTGATTTTCGAAAAAAAATGGGAAGGCCGACATTCTAGCCGCCATAATTCCTCAGTGCTTGAAGTGACAATAAAGCCGAAGAGTGCGTTGAATTCAGCTCCTCAAACTCTATCTCTGGCGTAAAGGACAACTTTCTATCCCCGTGCGTTTGGACAGGAGAGACCGGCAAAATTTAAAAAATCGGGCATTTTGACCTTCCAAAAAAGAAATTTTTCTACACAAGGAGAACGAAGCGAACCAGGGGCCCGCCCTTTTAGCTGTAGCATCCAGGTATCCTCAGTAATAACCACCGTGAAAATCCAGCAAATCCGCCGCACTTTTTTCTACACTTTTTTTTCCGGTACCTATGGTATTTCGGCCTCTAATTCCGGGAATAATGACCCTACCGAGGAACGGGATACGGTCCTGTTTTCCCCCTTGACTTACTTGTTACACGATAGCCTCAAACCGGGAATCGCGAACACAAGTTGATTTTCGAAAAAAAAATGGGAAGGGTTTAAACCACTATTCTGCCGATATTCTAGCCGCCATAATTCCTCAGTGCTTGAAGTGACAATAAAGCCGAAGAGTGCGTTGAATTCAGCTCCTCAAACTCTATCTCTGGTGTAAAGGACAACTTTCTATCTCCGTGCGTTTGGACAGGAGAGACCGGCAAAATTAAAAAAATCGGGCATTTTGACCTTCCAAAAAAGAAATTTTTCTACACAAGGAGAACGAAGCGAACCAGGGGCCCGCCCTTTTAGCTGTAGCATCCAGGTATCCTCAGTAATAACCACCGTGAAAATCCAGCAAATCCGCCGCACTTTTTTCTACACTTTTTTTTCCGGTACCTATGGTATTTCGGTCTCTAATTCCGGGAATAATGACCCTACCGAGGAACGGGATACGGTCCTGTATTCCCCCTTGACTTACTTGTTACACGATAGCCTCAAACCGGGAATCGCGAACACAAGTTGATTTTCGAAAAAAAAATGGGAAGGGTTTAAACCTCTATTCTGCCGACATTCTAGCCGCCATAATTCCTCAGTGCTTGAAGTGACAATAAAGCCGAAGAGTGCGTTGAATTCAGCTCCTCAAACTCTATCTCTGGTGTAAAGGACAACTTTCTATCCCCCTGCGTTTGGACAGGAGAGACCGGCAAAATTAAAAAAATCGGGCATTTTGACCTTCCAAAAAAGAAATTTTTCTACAAAAGGAGAACGAAGCGAACCAGGGGCCCACCCTTTTAGCTGTAGCATCCAGGTATCCTCAGTAATAACCACAGTAAAAATCCAGCAAATCCGCCGCACTTTTTTCTACACTTTTTTTTCCGGTACCTAAGGTATTTCGGTCTCTATTTCAGGGAATAACGACCCTACCGAGGAATGGGATACGGTCCTGTATTCCCCCTTGACTTACTTGTTACACGATAGCCTCAAACCGGGAATCGTGAACACAAGTTGATTTTCGAAATAAAAATGGGAAGGGTTTAAACCACTATTCCGCCGACATTCTAGCCGACATAATTCCTCAGTGCTTGAAGTGACAATAAAGCCGAAGAGTGCGTTGAATTCAGCTCCTCAAACTCTATCTCTGGTGTAAAGGACAACTTTCTATCTCCGTGCGTTTGGACAGGAGAGACCGGCAAAATTAAAAAAATCGGGCATTTTGACCTTCCAAAAAATAAATTTTTCTACACAAGGAGAACGAAGCGAACCAGGGGCCCGCCCTTTTAGCTGTAGCATCCAGGTATCCTCAGTAATAACCATCGTGAAAATCCAGCAAATCCGCCGCACTTTTTTCTACACTTTTTTTTCCGGTACCTATGGTATTTCGGTCTCTAATTCCGGGAATAATGACCCTACCGAGGAACGGGATACGGTCCTGTATTCCCCCTTGACCTACTTGTTACACGATAGCCTCAAACCGGGATACGCGAACACAAGTTGATTTTCGAAAAAAAAATGGGAAGGGTTTAAACCTCTATTCTGCCGACATTCTAGCCGCCATAATTCCTCAGTGCTTGAAGTGACAATAAAGCCGAAGAGTGCGTTGAATTCAGCTCCTCAAACTCTATCTCTGGTGTAAAGGACAACTTTCTATCCCAGTGCGTTTGGACAGGAGAGACCGGCAAAATTAAAAAAAAAACGGCATTTTGTCCTTCCAAAAAAGAAATTTTTCTACACAAGGAGAACGAAGCGAACCAGGGGCCCGCCCTTTTAGCTGTAGCATCCAGGTGTCCTCAGTAATAACCACCGTGAAAATCCAGCAAATCCGCCGCACTTTTTTCTACACTTTTTTTTCCGGTACCTATGGTATTTCGGTCTCTAATTCCGGGAATAATGACCCTACCGAGGAACGGGATACGGTCCTGTATTCCCCCTTGACTTACTTGTTACACGATAGCCTCAAACCGGGAATCGCGAACACAAGTTGATTTTCGAAAAAAAAATGGGAAGGGTTTAAACCACTATTCTGCCGACATTCTAGCCGCCATAATTCCTCAGTGCTTGAAGTGACAATAAAGCCGAAGAGTGCGTTGATTTCAGCTCCTCAAACTCTAACTCTGGTGTATAGGACAACTTTCTATCACCCGTGGGTTTGGACAGGAGAGACCGGCAAAATTTCAAAAATCGGGCATTTTGACCTTCCAAATAGAAATTTTTCTACACAAGGAGAACGAAGCGAACCAGGGGCCCGCTCTTTTAGTTGTAGCACCCAGGTATCCTCAGTAATAACCACCGTGAAAATCTAGCAAATCCGCCGCACTTTTTTCTACACTTTTTTTTCCGGTACCAATGGTATTTCGGTCTCGAATTCCGGGAATAACGACCCTACCGAGGAACGGGATACGGTCCTGTATTCCCCCTTGACTTACTTGTTACACGATAGCCTCAAACCGGGAATCGCGAACACAAGTTGATTTTCGAAAAAAAAAAATGAGAAGGCCGACATTCTAGCCGCCATAATTCCTCAGTGCTTGAAGTGACAATAAAGCCGAAGAGTGCGTTGAATTCAGCTCCTCAAACTCTATCTCTGGCGTAAAGGACAACTTTCTATCCCCGTGCGTTTGGACAGGAGAGACCGGCAAAATTTAAAAAATCGGGCATTTTGACCTTCCAAAAAAGAAATTTTTCTACACAAGGAGAACGAAGCGAACCAGGGGCCCGCCCTTTTAGCTGTAGCATCCAGGTATCCTCAGTAATAACCACCGTGAAAATCCAGCAAATCCGCCGCACTTTTTTCTACACTTTTTTTTCCGGTACCTATGGTATTTCGGTCTCTAATTCCGGGAATAATGACCCTACCGAGGAACGGGATACGGTCCTGTATTCCCCCTTGACCTACTTGTTACACGATAGCCTCAAACCGGGATACGCGAACACAAGTTGATTTTCGAAAAAAAAATGGGAAGGGTTTAAACCTCTATTCTGCCGACATTCTAGCCGCCATAATTCCTCAGTGCTTGAAGTGACAATAAAGCCGAAGAGTGCGTTGAATTCAGCTCCTCAAACTCTATCTCTGGTGTAAAGGACAACTTTCTATCCCAGTGCGTTTGGACAGGAGAGACCGGCAAAATTAAAAAAAAACGGCATTTTGTCCTTCCAAAAAAGAAATTTTTCTACACAAGGAGAACGAAGCGAACCAGGGGCCCGCCCTTTTAGCTGTAGCATCCAGGTGTCCTCAGTAATAACCACCGTGAAAATCCAGCAAATCCGCCGCACTTTTTTCTACACTTTTTTTTCCGGTACCTATGGTATTTCGGTCTCTAATTCCGGGAATAATGACCCTACCGAGGAACGGGATACGGTCCTGTATTCCCCCTTGACTTACTTGTTACACGATAGCCTCAAACCGGGAATCGCGAACACAAGTTGATTTTCGAAAAAAAAATGGGAAGGGTTTAAACCACTATTCTGCCGACATTCTAGCCGCCATAATTCCTCAGTGCTTGAAGTGACAATAAAGCCGAAGAGTGCGTTGATTTCAGCTCCTCAAACTCTAACTCTGGTGTATAGGACAACTTTCTATCACCCGTGGGTTTGGACAGGAGAGACCGGCAAAATTTCAAAAATCGGGCATTTTGACCTTCCAAATAGAAATTTTTCTACACAAGGAGAACGAAGCGAACCAGGGGCCCGCTCTTTTAGTTGTAGCACCCAGGTATCCTCAGTAATAACCACCGTGAAAATCTAGCAAATCCGCCGCACTTTTTTCTACACTTTTTTTTCCGGTACCAATGGTATTTCGGTCTCGAATTCCGGGAATAACGACCCTACCGAGGAACGGGATACGGTCCTGTATTCCCCCTTGACTTACTTGTTACACGATAGCCTCAAACCGGGAATCGCGAACACAAGTTGATTTTCGAAAAAAAAAAATGAGAAGGCCGACATTCTAGCCGCCATAATTCCTCAGTGCTTGAAGTGACAATAAAGCCGAAGAGTGCGTTGAATTCAGCTCCTCAAACTCTATCTCTGGCGTAAAGGACAACTTTCTATCCCCGTGCGTTTGGACAGGAGAGACCGGCAAAATTTAAAAAATCGGGCATTTTGACCTTCCAAAAAAGAAATTTTTCTACACAAGGAGAACGAAGCGAACCAGGGGCCCGCCCTTTTAGCTGTAGCATCCAGGTATCCTCAGTAATAACCACCGTGAAAATCCAGCAAATCCGCCGCACTTTTTTCTACACTTTTTTTTCCGGTACCTATGGTATTTCGGTCTCTAATTCCGGGAATAATGACCCTACCGAGGAACGGGATACGGTCCTGTATTCCCCCTTGACTTACTGGTTACACGATAGCCTCAAACCGGGAATCGCGAACACAAGTTGATTTTCGAAAAAAAAATGGGAAGGGTTTAAACCTCTATTCTGCCGACATTCTAGCCGCCATAATTCCTCAGTGCTTGAAGTGACAATAAAGCCGAAGAGTGCGTTGAATTCAGCTCCTCAAACTCTATCTCTGGTGTAAAGGACAACTTTCTATCCCCGTGCGTTTGGACAGGAGAGACCGGCAAAATTAAAAAAATCGGGCATTTTGACCTTCCAAAAAAGAAATTTTTCTACAAAAGGAGAACGAAGCGAACCAGGGGCCCGCCCTTTTAGCTGTAGCATCCAGGTATCCTCAGTAATAACCACCGTGAAAATCCAGCAAATCCGCCGCACTTTTTTCTACACTTTTTTTTCCGGTACCTGTGGTATTTCGGTCTCTAATTCCGGGAATAATGACCCTACCGAGGAACGGGATACGGTCCTGTATTCCCCCTTGACTTACTTGTTACACGATAGCCTCAAACCGGGAATCGCGAACACAAGTTGATTTTCGAAAAAAAAAAATGGGAAGGGTTTAAACCACTATTCTGCCGACATTCTAGCCGCCATAATTCCTCAGTGCTTGAAGTGAGAATAAAGCCGAAGAGTGCGTTGAATTCAGCTCCTCAAACTCTATCTCTGGTGTAAAGGACAACTTTCTATCCCCGTGCGTTTGGACAGGAGAGACCGGCAAAATTAAAAAAATCGGGCATTTTGACCTTCCAAAAAAGAAATTTTTCTACACAAGGAGAACGAAGCGAACCAGGGGCCCACCCTTTTAGCTGTAGCATCCAGGTATCCTCAGTAATAACCACAGTGAAAATCCAGCAAATCCGCCGCACTTTTTTCTACACTTTTTTTTCCGGTACCTAAGGTATTTCGGTCTCTAATTCAGGGAATAACGACCCTACCGAGGAATGGGATACGGTCCTGTATTCCCCCTTGACTTACTTGTTACACGATAGCCTCAAACCGGGAATCGTGATCACAAGTTGATTTTCGAAAAAAAAAAAATGGGAAGGGTTTAAACCACTATTCTGCCGACATTCTAGCCGCCATAATTCCTCAGTGCTTGAAGTGACAATAAAGCCGAAGAGTGCGTTGAATTCAGCTCCTCAAACTCTATCTCTGGTGTAAAGGACAACTTTCTATCCCCGTGCGTTTGGACAGGAGAGACCGGCAAAATTAAAAAAATCGGGCATTTTGAACTTCCAAAAAAGAAATTTTTCTACACAAGGAGAACGAAGCGAACCAGGGGCCCGCCCTTTTAGCTGTAGCATCCAGGTATGCTCAGTAATAACCACCGTGAAAATCCAGCAAATCCGCCGCACTTTTTTCTACACTTTTTTTTCCGGTACCTATGGTATTTCGGTCTCTAATTCCGGGAATAATGACCCTACCGAGGAACGGGATACGGTCCTGTATTCCCCCTTGACTCACTTGTTACACGATAGCCTCAAACCGGGAATCGCGAACACAAGTTGATTTTCGAAAAAAAAAAATGGGAAGGCCGACATTCTAGCCGCCATAATTCCTCAGTGCTTGAAGTGACAATAAAGCCGAAGAGTGCGTTGAATTCAGCTCCTCAAACTCTATCTCTGGCGTAAAGGACAACTTTCTATCCCCGTGCGTTTGGACAGGAGAGACCAGCAAAATTTAAAAAATCGGGCATTTTGACCTTCCAAAAAAGAAATTTTTCTACACAAGGAGAACGAAGCGAACCAGGGGCCCGCCATTTTAGCTGTAGCATCCAGGTATCCTCAGTAATAACCACCGTGAAAATCCAGCAAATCCGCCGCACTTTTTTCTACACTTTTTTTTCCGGTACCTATGGTATTTCGGTCTCTAATTCCGGGAATAATGACCCTACCGAGGAACGGGATACGGTCCTGTATTCCCCCTTGACTTACTTGTTACACGATAGCCTCAAACCGGGAATCGCGAACACAAGTTGATTTTCGAAAAAAAAATGGGAAGGGTTTAAACCTCTATTCTGCCGACATTCTAGCCGCCATAATTCCTCAGTGCTTGAAGTGACAATAAAGCCGAAGAGTGCGTTGAATTCAGCTCCTCAAACTCTATCTCTGGTGTAAAGGACAACTTTCTATCCCCCTGCGTTTGGACAGGAGAGACCGGCAAAATTAAAAAAATCGGGCATTTTGACCTTCCAAAAAAGAAATTTTTCTACAAAAGGAGAACGAAGCGAACCAGGGGCCCACCCTTTTAGCTGTAGCATCCAGGTATCCTCAGTAATAACCACAGTAAAAATCCAGCAAATCCGCCGCACTTTTTTCTACACTTTTTTTTCCGGTACCTAAGGTATTTCGGTCTCTATTTCAGGGAATAACGACCCTACCGAGGAATGGGATACGGTCCTGTATTCCCCCTTGACTTACTTGTTACACGATAGCCTCAAACCGGGAATCGTGAACACAAGTTGATTTTCGAAATAAAAATGGGAAGGGTTTAAACCACTATTCTGCCGACATTCTAGCCGACATAATTCCTCAGTGCTTGAAGTGACAATAAAGCCGAAGAGTGCGTTGAATTCAGCTCCTCAAACTCTATCTCTGGTGTAAAGGACAACTTTCTATCTCCGTGCGTTTGGACAGGAGAGACCGGCAAAATTAAAAAAATCGGGCATTTTGACCTTCCAAAAAATAAATTTTTCTACACAAGGAGAACGAAGCGAACCAGGGGCCCGCCCTTTTAGCTGTAGCATCCAGGTATCCTCAGTAATAACCACCGTGAAAATCCAGCAAATCCGCCGCACTTTTTTCTACACTTTTTTTTCCGGTACCTATGGTATTTCGGTCTCTAATTCCGGGAATAATGACCCTACCGAGGAACGGGATACGGTCCTGTATTCCCCCTTGACCTACTTGTTACACGATAGCCTCAAACCGGGATACGCGAACACAAGTTGATTTTCGAAAAAAAAATGGGAAGGGTTTAAACCTCTATTCTGCCGACATTCTAGCCGCCATAATTCCTCAGTGCTTGAAGTGACAATAAAGCCGAAGAGTGCGTTGAATTCAGCTCCTCAAACTCTATCTCTGGTGTAAAGGACAACTTTCTATCCCCGTGCGTTTGGACAGGAGAGACCGGCAAAATTTCAAAAATCGGGCATTTTGACCTTCCAAAAAAGAAATTTTTCTACACAAGGAGAACGAAGCGAACCAGGGGCCCGCCCTTTTAGCTGTAGCATCCAGGTATCCTCAGTAATAACCACCGTGAAAATCCAGCAAATCCGCCGCACTTTTTTCTACACTTTTTTTTCCGGTACCTATGGTATTTCGGTCTCTAATTCCGGGAATAATGACCCTACCGAGGAACGGGATACGGTCCTGTATTCCCCCTTGACTTAGTTGTTACACGATAGCCTCAAACCGGGAATCGCGAACACAAGTTGATTTTCGAAAAAAAATGGGAAGGCCGACATTCTAGCCGCCATAATTCCTCAGTGCTTGAAGTGACAATAAAGCCGAAGAGTGCGTTGAATTCAGCTCCTCAAACTCTATCTCTGGCGTAAAGGACAACTTTCTATCCCCGTGCGTTTGGACAGGAGAGACCGGCAAAATTTAAAAAATCGGGCATTTTGACCTTCCAAAAAAGAAATTTTTCTACAAAAGGAGAACGAAGCGAACCAGGGGCCCGCCCTTTTAGCTGTAGCATCCAGGTATCCTCAGTAATAACCACCGTGAAAATCCAGCAAATCCGCCGCACTTTTTTCTACACTTTTTTTTCCGGTACCTATGGTATTTCGGCCTCTAATTCCGGGAATAATGACCCTACCGAGGAACGGGATACGGTCCTGTTTTCCCCCTTGACTTACTTGTTACACGATAGCCTCAAACCGGGAATCGCGAACACAAGTTGATTTTCGAAAAAAAAATGGGAAGGGTTTAAACCACTATTCTGCCGATATTCTAGCCGCCATAATTCCTCAGTGCTTGAAGTGACAATAAAGCCGAAGAGTGCGTTGAATTCAGCTCCTCAAACTCTATCTCTGGTGTAAAGGACAACTTTCTATCTCCGTGCGTTTGGACAGGAGAGACCGGCAAAATTAAAAAAATCGGGCATTTTGACCTTCCAAAAAAGAAATTTTTCTACACAAGGAGAACGAAGCGAACCAGGGGCCCGCCCTTTTAGCTGTAGCATCCAGGTATCCTCAGTAATAACCACCGTGAAAATCCAGCAAATCCGCCGCACTTTTTTCTACACTTTTTTTTCCGGTACCTATGGTATTTCGGTCTCTAATTCCGGGAATAATGACCCTACCGAGGAACGGGATACGGTCCTGTATTCCCCCTTGACTTACTTGTTACACGATAGCCTCAAACCGGGAATCGCGAACACAAGTTGATTTTCGAAAAAAAAATGGGAAGGGTTTAAACCTCTATTCTGCCGACATTCTAGCCGCCATAATTCCTCAGTGCTTGAAGTGACAATAAAGCCGAAGAGTGCGTTGAATTCAGCTCCTCAAACTCTATCTCTGGTGTAAAGGACAACTTTCTATCCCCCTGCGTTTGGACAGGAGAGACCGGCAAAATTAAAAAAATCGGGCATTTTGACCTTCCAAAAAAGAAATTTTTCTACAAAAGGAGAACGAAGCGAACCAGGGGCCCACCCTTTTAGCTGTAGCATCCAGGTATCCTCAGTAATAACCACAGTAAAAATCCAGCAAATCCGCCGCACTTTTTTCTACACTTTTTTTTCCGGTACCTAAGGTATTTCGGTCTCTATTTCAGGGAATAACGACCCTACCGAGGAATGGGATACGGTCCTGTATTCCCCCTTGACTTACTTGTTACACGATAGCCTCAAACCGGGAATCGTGAACACAAGTTGATTTTCGAAATAAAAATGGGAAGGGTTTAAACCACTATTCCGCCGACATTCTAGCCGACATAATTCCTCAGTGCTTGAAGTGACAATAAAGCCGAAGAGTGCGTTGAATTCAGCTCCTCAAACTCTATCTCTGGTGTAAAGGACAACTTTCTATCTCCGTGCGTTTGGACAGGAGAGACCGGCAAAATTAAAAAAATCGGGCATTTTGACCTTCCAAAAAATAAATTTTTCTACACAAGGAGAACGAAGCGAACCAGGGGCCCGCCCTTTTAGCTGTAGCATCCAGGTATCCTCAGTAATAACCATCGTGAAAATCCAGCAAATCCGCCGCACTTTTTTCTACACTTTTTTTTCCGGTACCTATGGTATTTCGGTCTCTAATTCCGGGAATAATGACCCTACCGAGGAACGGGATACGGTCCTGTATTCCCCCTTGACCTACTTGTTACACGATAGCCTCAAACCGGGATACGCGAACACAAGTTGATTTTCGAAAAAAAAATGGGAAGGGTTTAAACCTCTATTCTGCCGACATTCTAGCCGCCATAATTCCTCAGTGCTTGAAGTGACAATAAAGCCGAAGAGTGCGTTGAATTCAGCTCCTCAAACTCTATCTCTGGTGTAAAGGACAACTTTCTATCCCAGTGCGTTTGGACAGGAGAGACCGGCAAAATTAAAAAAAAACGGCATTTTGTCCTTCCAAAAAAGAAATTTTTCTACACAAGGAGAACGAAGCGAACCAGGGGCCCGCCCTTTTAGCTGTAGCATCCAGGTGTCCTCAGTAATAACCACCGTGAAAATCCAGCAAATCCGCCGCACTTTTTTCTACACTTTTTTTTCCGGTACCTATGGTATTTCGGTCTCTAATTCCGGGAATAATGACCCTACCGAGGAACGGGATACGGTCCTGTATTCCCCCTTGACTTACTTGTTACACGATAGCCTCAAACCGGGAATCGCGAACACAAGTTGATTTTCGAAAAAAAAATGGGAAGGGTTTAAACCACTATTCTGCCGACATTCTAGCCGCCATAATTCCTCAGTGCTTGAAGTGACAATAAAGCCGAAGAGTGCGTTGATTTCAGCTCCTCAAACTCTAACTCTGGTGTATAGGACAACTTTCTATCACCCGTGGGTTTGGACAGGAGAGACCGGCAAAATTTCAAAAATCGGGCATTTTGACCTTCCAAATAGAAATTTTTCTACACAAGGAGAACGAAGCGAACCAGGGGCCCGCTCTTTTAGTTGTAGCACCCAGGTATCCTCAGTAATAACCACCGTGAAAATCTAGCAAATCCGCCGCACTTTTTTCTACACTTTTTTTTCCGGTACCAATGGTATTTCGGTCTCGAATTCCGGGAATAACGACCCTACCGAGGAACGGGATACGGTCCTGTATTCCCCCTTGACTTACTTGTTACACGATAGCCTCAAACCGGGAATCGCGAACACAAGTTGATTTTCGAAAAAAAAAAATGAGAAGGCCGACATTCTAGCCGCCATAATTCCTCAGTGCTTGAAGTGACAATAAAGCCGAAGAGTGCGTTGAATTCAGCTCCTCAAACTCTATCTCTGGCGTAAAGGACAACTTTCTATCCCCGTGCGTTTGGACAGGAGAGACCGGCAAAATTTAAAAAATCGGGCATTTTGACCTTCCAAAAAAGAAATTTTTCTACACAAGGAGAACGAAGCGAACCAGGGGCCCGCCCTTTTAGCTGTAGCATCCAGGTATCCTCAGTAATAACCACCGTGAAAATCCAGCAAATCCGCCGCACTTTTTTCTACACTTTTTTTTCCGGTACCTATGGTATTTCGGTCTCTAATTCCGGGAATAATGACCCTACCGAGGAACGGGATACGGTCCTGTATTCCCCCTTGACTTACTGGTTACACGATAGCCTCAAACCGGGAATCGCGAACACAAGTTGATTTTCGAAAAAAAAATGGGAAGGGTTTAAACCACTATTCTGCCGACATTCTAGCCGCCATGATTCCTCAGTGCTTGAAGTGACAATAAAGCCGAAGAGTGCGTTGAATTCAGCTCTTCAAACTCTATCTCTGGTGTAAAGGACAACTTTCTATCCCCGTGCGTTTGGACAGGAGAGACTGGCAAAATTTCAAAAATCGGGCATTTTGACCTTCCAAAAAAGAAATTTTTCTACACAAGGAGAACGAAGCGAACCAGGGGCCCGCCCTTTTAGCTGTAGCATCCAGGTATCCTCAGTAATAACCACCGTGAAAATCCAGCAAATCCGCCGCACTTTTTTCTACACTTTTTTTTCCGGTACCTATGGTATTTCGGTCTCTAATTCCGGGAATAATGACCCTACCGAGGAACGGGATATGGTCCTGTATTCCCCCTTGACTTACTTGTTACACGATAGCCTCAAACCGGGAATCGCGAACACAAGTTGATTTTCGAAAAAAAAATGGGAAGGGTTTAAACCTCTATTCTGCCGACATTCTAGCCGCCATAATTCCTCAGTGCTTGAAGTGACAATAAAGCCGAAGAGTGCGTTGAATTCAGCTCCTCAAACTCTATCTCTGGTGTAAAGGACAACTTTCTATCCCCGTGCGTTTGGACAGGAGAGACCGGCAAAATTAAAAAAATCGGGCATTTTGACCTTCCAAAAAAGAAATTTTTCTACAAAAGGAGAACGAAGCGAACCAGGGGCCCGCCCTTTTAGCTGTAGCATCCAGGTATCCTCAGTAATAACCACCGTGAAAATCCAGCAAATCCGCCGCACTTTTTTCTACACTTTTTTTTCCGGTACCTGTGGTATTTCGGTCTCTAATTCCGGGAATAATGACCCTACCGAGGAACGGGATACGGTCCTGTATTCCCCCTTGACTTACTTGTTACACGATAGCCTCAAACCGGGAATCGCGAACACAAGTTGATTTTCGAAAAAAAAAAATGGGAAGGGTTTAAACCACTATTCTGCCGACATTCTAGCCGCCATAATTCCTCAGTGCTTGAAGTGAGAATAAAGCCGAAGAGTGCGTTGAATTCAGCTCCTCAAACTCTATCTCTGGTGTAAAGGACAACTTTCTATCTCCGTGCGTTTGGACAGGAGAGACCGGCAAAATTAAAAAAATCGGGCATTTTGACCTTCCAAAAAAGAAATTTTTCTACACAAGGAGAACGAAGCGAACCAGGGGCCCACCCTTTTAGCTGTAGCATCCAGGTATCCTCAGTAATAACCACAGTGAAAATCCAGCAAATCCGCCGCACTTTTTTCTACACTTTTTTTTCCGGTACCTAAGGTATTTCGGTCTCTAATTCAGGGAATAACGACCCTACCGAGGAATGGGATACGGTCCTGTATTCCCCCTTGACTTACTTGTTACACGATAGCCTCAAACCGGGAATCGTGATCACAAGTTGATTTTCGAAAAAAAAAAAATGGGAAGGGTTTAAACCACTATTCTGCCGACATTCTAGCCGCCATAATTCCTCAGTGCTTGAAGTGACAATAAAGCCGAAGAGTGCGTTGAATTCAGCTCCTCAAACTCTATCTCTGGTGTAAAGGACAACTTTCTATCCCCGTGCGTTTGGACAGGAGAGACCGGCAAAATTAAAAAAATCGGGCATTTTGAACTTCCAAAAAAGAAATTTTTCTACACAAGGAGAACGAAGCGAACCAGGGGCCCGCCCTTTTAGCTGTAGCATCCAGGTATGCTCAGTAATAACCACCGTGAAAATCCAGCAAATCCGCCGCACTTTTTTCTACACTTTTTTTTCCGGTACCTATGGTATTTCGGTCTCTAATTCCGGGAATAATGACCCTACCGAGGAACGGGATACGGTCCTGTATTCCCCCTTGACTCACTTGTTACACGATAGCCTCAAACCGGGAATCGCGAACACAAGTTGATTTTCGAAAAAAAAAAATGGGAAGGCCGACATTCTAGCCGCCATAATTCCTCAGTGCTTGAAGTGACAATAAAGCCGAAGAGTGCGTTGAATTCAGCTCCTCAAACTCTATCTCTGGCGTAAAGGACAACTTTCTATCCCCGTGCGTTTGGACAGGAGAGACCAGCAAAATTTAAAAAATCGGGCATTTTGACCTTCCAAAAAAGAAATTTTTCTACACAAGGAGAACGAAGCGAACCAGGGGCCCGCCATTTTAGCTGTAGCATCCAGGTATCCTCAGTAATAACCACCGTGAAAATCCAGCAAATCCGCCGCACTTTTTTCTACACTTTTTTTTCCGGTACCTATGGTATTTCGGTCTCTAATTCCGGGAATAATGACCCTACCGAGGAACGGGATACGGTCCTGTATTCCCCCTTGACTTACTTGTTACACGATAGCCTCAAACCGGGAATCGCGAACACAAGTTGATTTTCGAAAAAAAAATGGGAAGGGTTTAAACCTCTATTCTGCCGACATTCTAGCCGCCATAATTCCTCAGTGCTTGAAGTGACAATAAAGCCGAAGAGTGCGTTGAATTCAGCTCCTCAAACTCTATCTCTGGTGTAAAGGACAACTTTCTATCCCCCTGCGTTTGGACAGGAGAGACCGGCAAAATTAAAAAAATCGGGCATTTTGACCTTCCAAAAAAGAAATTTTTCTACAAAAGGAGAACGAAGCGAACCAGGGGCCCACCCTTTTAGCTGTAGCATCCAGGTATCCTCAGTAATAACCACAGTAAAAATCCAGCAAATCCGCCGCACTTTTTTCTACACTTTTTTTTCCGGTACCTAAGGTATTTCGGTCTCTATTTCAGGGAATAACGACCCTACCGAGGAATGGGATACGGTCCTGTATTCCCCCTTGACTTACTTGTTACACGATAGCCTCAAACCGGGAATCGTGAACACAAGTTGATTTTCGAAATAAAAATGGGAAGGGTTTAAACCACTATTCTGCCGACATTCTAGCCGACATAATTCCTCAGTGCTTGAAGTGACAATAAAGCCGAAGAGTGCGTTGAATTCAGCTCCTCAAACTCTATCTCTGGTGTAAAGGACAACTTTCTATCTCCGTGCGTTTGGACAGGAGAGACCGGCAAAATTAAAAAAATCGGGCATTTTGACCTTCCAAAAAATAAATTTTTCTACACAAGGAGAACGAAGCGAACCAGGGGCCCGCCCTTTTAGCTGTAGCATCCAGGTATCCTCAGTAATAACCACCGTGAAAATCCAGCAAATCCGCCGCACTTTTTTCTACACTTTTTTTTCCGGTACCTATGGTATTTCGGTCTCTAATTCCGGGAATAATGACCCTACCGAGGAACGGGATACGGTCCTGTATTCCCCCTTGACCTACTTGTTACACGATAGCCTCAAACCGGGATACGCGAACACAAGTTGATTTTCGAAAAAAAAATGGGAAGGGTTTAAACCTCTATTCTGCCGACATTCTAGCCGCCATAATTCCTCAGTGCTTGAAGTGACAATAAAGCCGAAGAGTGCGTTGAATTCAGCTCCTCAAACTCTATCTCTGGTGTAAAGGACAACTTTCTATCCCCGTGCGTTTGGACAGGAGAGACCGGCAAAATTTCAAAAATCGGGCATTTTGACCTTCCAAAAAAGAAATTTTTCTACACAAGGAGAACGAAGCGAACCAGGGGCCCGCCCTTTTAGCTGTAGCATCCAGGTATCCTCAGTAATAACCACCGTGAAAATCCAGCAAATCCGCCGCACTTTTTTCTACACTTTTTTTTCCGGTACCTATGGTATTTCGGTCTCTAATTCCGGGAATAATGACCCTACCGAGGAACGGGATACGGTCCTGTATTCCCCCTTGACTTAGTTGTTACACGATAGCCTCAAACCGGGAATCGCGAACACAAGTTGATTTTCGAAAAAAAATGGGAAGGCCGACATTCTAGCCGCCATAATTCCTCAGTGCTTGAAGTGACAATAAAGCCGAAGAGTGCGTTGAATTCAGCTCCTCAAACTCTATCTCTGGTGTAAAGGACAACTTTCTATCCCCGTGCGTTTGGACAGGAGAGACCGGCAAAATTTCAAAAATCGGGCATTTTGACCTTCCAAAAAAGAAATTTTTCTACACAAGGAGAACGAAGCGAACCAGGGGCCCGCCCTTTTAGCTGTAGCATCCAGGTATCCTCAGTAATAACCACCGTGAAAATCCAGCAAATCCGCCGCACTTTTTTCTACACTTTTTTTTCCGGTACCTATGGTATTTCGGTCTCTAATTCCGGGAATAATGACCCTACCGAGGAACGGGATACGGTCCTGTATTCCCCCTTGACTTAGTTGTTACACGATAGCCTCAAACCGGGAATCGCGAACACAAGTTGATTTTCGAAAAAAAATGGGAAGGCCGACATTCTAGCCGCCATAATTCCTCAGTGCTTGAAGTGACAATAAAGCCGAAGAGTGCGTTGAATTCAGCTCCTCAAACTCTATCTCTGGCGTAAAGGACAACTTTCTATCCCCGTGCGTTTGGACAGGAGAGACCGGCAAAATTTAAAAAATCGGGCATTTTGACCTTCCAAAAAAGAAATTTTTCTACAAAAGGAGAACGAAGCGAACCAGGGGCCCGCCCTTTTAGCTGTAGCATCCAGGTATCCTCAGTAATAACCACCGTGAAAATCCAGCAAATCCGCCGCACTTTTTTCTACACTTTTTTTTCCGGTACCTATGGTATTTCGGCCTCTAATTCCGGGAATAATGACCCTACCGAGGAACGGGATACGGTCCTGTTTTCCCCCTTGACTTACTTGTTACACGATAGCCTCAAACCGGGAATCGCGAACACAAGTTGATTTTCGAAAAAAAAATGGGAAGGGTTTAAACCACTATTCTGCCGATATTCTAGCCGCCATAATTCCTCAGTGCTTGAAGTGACAATAAAGCCGAAGAGTGCGTTGAATTCAGCTCCTCAAACTCTATCTCTGGTGTAAAGGACAACTTTCTATCTCCGTGCGTTTGGACAGGAGAGACCGGCAAAATTAAAAAAATCGGGCATTTTGACCTTCCAAAAAAGAAATTTTTCTACACAAGGAGAACGAAGCGAACCAGGGGCCCGCCCTTTTAGCTGTAGCATCCAGGTATCCTCAGTAATAACCACCGTGAAAATCCAGCAAATCCGCCGCACTTTTTTCTACACTTTTTTTTCCGGTACCTATGGTATTTCGGTCTCTAATTCCGGGAATAATGACCCTACCGAGGAACGGGATACGGTCCTGTATTCCCCCTTGACTTACTTGTTACACGATAGCCTCAAACCGGGAATCGCGAACACAAGTTGATTTTCGAAAAAAAAATGGGAAGGGTTTAAACCTCTATTCTGCCGACATTCTAGCCGCCATAATTCCTCAGTGCTTGAAGTGACAATAAAGCCGAAGAGTGCGTTGAATTCAGCTCCTCAAACTCTATCTCTGGTGTAAAGGACAACTTTCTATCCCCGTGCGTTTGGACAGGAGAGACCGGCAAAATTTCAAAAATCGGGCATTTTGACCTTCCAAAAAAGAAATTTTTCTACACAAGGAGAACGAAGCGAACCAGGGGCCCGCCCTTTTAGCTGTAGCATCCAGGTATCCTCAGTAATAACCACCGTGAAAATCCAGCAAATCCGCCGCACTTTTTTCTACACTTTTTTTTCCGGTACCTATGGTATTTCGGTCTCTAATTCCGGGAATAATGACCCTACCGAGGAACGGGATACGGTCCTGTATTCCCCCTTGACTTAGTTGTTACACGATAGCCTCAAACCGGGAATCGCGAACACAAGTTGATTTTCGAAAAAAAATGGGAAGGCCGACATTCTAGCCGCCATAATTCCTCAGTGCTTGAAGTGACAATAAAGCCGAAGAGTGCGTTGAATTCAGCTCCTCAAACTCTATCTCTGGCGTAAAGGACAACTTTCTATCCCCGTGCGTTTGGACAGGAGAGACCGGCAAAATTTAAAAAATCGGGCATTTTGACCTTCCAAAAAAGAAATTTTTCTACACAAGGAGAACGAAGCGAACCAGGGGCCCGCCCTTTTAGCTGTAGCATCCAGGTATCCTCAGTAATAACCACCGTGAAAATCCAGCAAATCCGCCGCACTTTTTTCTACACTTTTTTTTCCGGTACCTATGGTATTTCGGTCTCTAATTCCGGGAATAATGACCCTACCGAGGAACGGGATACGGTCCTGTTTTCCCCCTTGACTTACTTGTTACACGATAGCCTCAAACCGGGAATCGCGAACACAAGTTGATTTTCGAAAAAAAAAATGGGAAGGGTTTAAACCACTATTCTGCCGATATTCTAGCCGCCATAATTCCTCAGTGCTTGAAGTGACAATAAAGCCGAAGAGTGCGTTGAATTCAGCTCCTCAAACTCTATCTCTGGTGTAAAGGACAACTTTCTATCTCCGTGCGTTTGGACAGGAGAGACCGGCAAAATTAAAAAAATCGGGCATTTTGACCTTCCAAAAAAGAAATTTTTCTACACAAGGAGAACGAAGCGAACCAGGGGCCCGCCCTTTTAGCTGTAGCATCCAGGTATCCTCAGTAATAACCACCGTGAAAATCCAGCAAATCCGCCGCACTTTTTTCTACACTTTTTTTTCCGGTACCTGTGGTATTTCGGTCTCTAATTCCGGGAATAATGACCCTACCGAGGAACGGGATACGGTCCTGTATTCCCCCTTGACTTACTTGTTACACGATAGCCTCAAACCGGGAATCGCGAACACAAGTTGATTTTCGAAAAAAAAATGGGAAGGGTTTAAACCACTATTCTGCCGACATTCTAGCCGCCATAATTCCTCAGTGCTTGAAGTGACAATAAAGCCGAAGAGTGCGTTGAATTCAGCTCCTCAAACTCTATCTCTGGTGTAAAGGACAACTTTCTATCCCCGTGCGTTTGGACAGGAGAGACCGGCAAAATTAAAAAAATCGGGCATTTTGACCTTCCAAAAAAGAAATTTTTCTACACAAGGAGAACGAAGCGAACCAGGGGCCCACCCTTTTAGCTGTAGCATCCAGGTATCCTCAGTAATAACCACAGTGAAAATCCAGCAAATCCGCCGCACTTTTTTCTACACTTTTTTTTCCGGTACCTAAGGTATTTCGGTCTCTAATTCAGGGAATAACGACCCTACCGAGGAATGGGATACGGTCCTGTATTCCCCCTTGACTTACTTGTTACACGATAGCCTCAAACCGGGAATCGTGATCACAAGTTGATTTTCGAAAAAAAAAAAATGGGAAGGGTTTAAACCACTATTCTGCCGACATTCTAGCCGCCATAATTCCTCAGTGCTTGAAGTGACAATAAAGCCGAAGAGTGCGTTGAATTCAGCTCCTCAAACTCTATCTCTGGTGTAAAGGACAACTTTCTATCCCCGTGCGTTTGGACAGGAGAGACCGGCAAAATTAAAAAAATCGGGCATTTTGAACTTCCAAAAAAGAAATTTTTCTACACAAGGAGAACGAAGCGAACCAGGGGCCCGCCCTTTTAGCAGTAGCATCCAGGTATGCTCAGTAATAACCACCGTGAAAATCCAGCAAATCCGCCGCACTTTTTTCTACACTTTTTTTTCCGGTACCTATGGTATTTCGGTCTCTAATTCCGGGAATAATGACCCTACCGAGGAACGGGATACGGTCCTGTATTCCCCCTTGACTCACTTGTTACACGATAGCCTCAAACCGGGAATCGCGAACACAAGTTGATTTTCGAAAAAAAAAATGGGAAGGCCGACATTCTAGCCGCCATAATTCCTCAGTGCTTGAAGTGACAATAAAGCCGAAGAGTGCGTTGAATTCAGCTCCTCAAACTCTATCTCTGGTGTAAAGGACAACTTTCTATCCCCGTGCGTTTGGACAGGAGAGACCGGCAAAATTTCAAAAATCGGGCATTTTGACCTTCCAAAAAAGAAATTTTTCTACACAAGGAGAACGAAGCGAACCAGGGGCCCGCCCTTTTAGCTGTAGCATCCAGGTATCCTCAGTAATAACCACCGTGAAAATCCAGCAAATCCGCCGCACTTTTTTCTACACTTTTTTTTCCGGTACCTATGGTATTTCGGTCTCTAATTCCGGGAATAATGACCCTACCGAGGAACGGGATACGGTCCTGTATTCCCCCTTGACCTACTTGTTACACGATAGCCTCAAACCGGGATACGCGAACACAAGTTGATTTTCGAAAAAAAAATGGGAAGGGTTTAAACCTCTATTCTGC
Organism: Periplaneta americana; assembly: GCF_040183065.1. Taxonomy (NCBI): domain Eukaryota; kingdom Metazoa; phylum Arthropoda; class Insecta; order Blattodea; family Blattidae; genus Periplaneta; species Periplaneta americana. Next base: position 39,440,862 of record NC_091131.1, on the reverse strand, counting down.
CGACATTCTAGCCGCCATAATTCCTCAGTGCTTGAAGTGACAATAAAGCCGAAGAGTGCGTTGAATTCAGCTCCTCAAACTCTATCTCTGGTGTAAAGGACAACTTTCTATCCCCGTGCGTTTGGACAGGAGAGACCGGCAAAATTTCAAAAATCGGGCATTTTGACCTTCCAAAAAAGAAATTTTTCTACACAAGGAGAACGAAGCGAACCAGGGGCCCGCCCTTTTAGCTGTAGCATCCAGGTATCCTCAGTAATAACCACCGTGAAAATCCAGCAAATCCGCCGCACTTTTTTCTACACTTTTTTTTCCGGTACCTATGGTATTTCGGTCTCTAATTCCGGGAATAATGACCCTACCGAGGAACGGGATACGGTCCTGTATTCCCCCTTGACTTAGTTGTTACACGATAGCCTCAAACCGGGAATCGCGAACACAAGTTGATTTTCGAAAAAAAATGGGAAGGCCGACATTCTAGCCGCCATAATTCCTCAGTGCTTGAAGTGACAATAAAGCCGAAGAGTGCGTTGAATTCAGCTCCTCAAACTCTATCTCTGGCGTAAAGGACAACTTTCTATCCCCGTGCGTTTGGACAGGAGAGACCGGCAAAATTTAAAAAATCGGGCATTTTGACCTTCCAAAAAAGAAATTTTTCTACACAAGGAGAACGAAGCGAACCAGGGGCCCGCCCTTTTAGCTGTAGCATCCAGGTATCCTCAGTAATAACCACCGTGAAAATCCAGCAAATCCGCCGCACTTTTTTCTACACTTTTTTTTCCGGTACCTATGGTATTTCGGTCTCTAATTCCGGGAATAATGACCCTACCGAGGAACGGGATACGGTCCTGTATTCCCCCTTGACTTAGTTGTTACACGATAGCCTCAAACCGGGAATCGCGAACACAAGTTGATTTTCGAAAAAAAATGGGAAGGCCGACATTCTAGCCGCCATAATTCCTCAGTGCTTGAAGTGACAATAAAGCCGAAGAGTGCGTTGAATTCAGCTCCTCAAACTCTATCTCTGGCGTAAAGGACAACTTTCTATCCCCGTGCGTTTGGACAGGAGAGACCGGCAAAATTTAAAAAATCGGGCATTTTGACCTTCCAAAAAAGAAATTTTTCTACACAAGGAGAACGAAGCGAACCAGGGGCCCGCCCTTTTAGCTGTAGCATCCAGGTATCCTCAGTAATAACCACCGTGAAAATCCAGCAAATCCGCCGCACTTTTTTCTACACTTTTTTTTCCGGTACCTGTGGTATTTCGGTCTCTAATTCCGGGAATAATGACCCTACCGAGGAACGGGATACGGTCCTGTATTCCCCCTTGACTTACTTGTTACACGATAGCCTCAAACCGGGAATCGCGAACACAAGTTGATTTTCGAAAAAAAAATGGGAAGGGTTTAAACCACTATTCTGCCGATATTCTAGCCGCCATAATTCCTCAGTGCTTGAAGTGACAATAAAGCCGAAGAGTGCGTTGAATTCAGCTCCTCAAACTCTATCTCTGGTGTAAAGGACAACTTTCTATCTCCGTGCGTTTGGACAGGAGAGACCGGCAAAATTAAAAAAATCGGGCATTTTGACCTTCCAAAAAAGAAATTTTTCTACACAAGGAGAACGAAGCGAACCAGGGGCCCGCCCTTTTAGCTGTAGCATCCAGGTATCCTCAGTAATAACCACCGTGAAAATCCAGCAAATCCGCCGCACTTTTTTCTACACTTTTTTTTCCGGTACCTGTGGTATTTCGGTCTCTAATTCCGGGAATAATGACCCTACCGAGGAATGGGATACGGTCCTGTATTCCCCCTTGACTTACTTGTTACACGATAGCCTCAAACCGGGAATCGTGATCACAAGTTGATTTTCGAAAAAAAAAAAATGGGAAGGGTTTAAACCACTATTCTGCCGACATTCTAGCCGCCATAATTCCTCAGTGCTTGAAGTGACAATAAAGCCGAAGAGTGCGTTGAATTCAGCTCCTCAAACTCTATCTCTGGTGTAAAGGACAACTTTCTATCCCCGTGCGTTTGGACAGGAGAGACCGGCAAAATTAAAAAAATCGGGCATTTTGAACTTCCAAAAAAGAAATTTTTCTACACAAGGAGAACGAAGCGAACCAGGGGCCCGCCCTTTTAGCTGTAGCATCCAGGTATGCTCAGTAATAACCACCGTGAAAATCCAGCAAATCCGCCGCACTTTTTTCTACACTTTTTTTTCCGGTACCTATGGTATTTCGGTCTCTAATTCCGGGAATAATGACCCTACCGAGGAACGGGATACGGTCCTGTATTCCCCCTTGACTCACTTGTTACACGATAGCCTCAAACCGGGAATCGCGAACACAAGTTGATTTTCGAAAAAAAAAATGGGAAGGCCGACATTCTAGCCGCCATAATTCCTCAGTGCTTGAAGTGACAATAAAGCCGAAGAGTGCGTTGAATTCAGCTCCTCAAACTCTATCTCTGGCGTAAAGGACAACTTTCTATCCCCGTGCGTTTGGACAGGAGAGACCAGCAAAATTTAAAAAATCGGGCATTTTGACCTTCCAAAAAAGAAATTTTTCTACACAAGGAGAACGAAGCGAACCAGGGGCCCGCCCTTTTAGCTGTAGCATCCAGGTATCCTCAGTAATAACCACCGTGAAAATCCAGCAAATCCGCCGCACTTTTTTCTACACTTTTTTTTCCGGTACCTATGGTATTTCGGTCTCTAATTCCGGGAATAATGACCCTACCGAGGAACGGGATACGGTCCTGTATTCCCCCTTGACTTACTTGTTACACGATAGCCTCAAACCGGGAATCGCGAACACAAGTTGATTTTCGAAAAAAAAATGGGAAGGGTTTAAACCTCTATTCTGCCGACATTCTAGCCGCCATAATTCCTCAGTGCTTGAAGTGACAATAAAGCCGAAGAGTGCGTTGAATTCAGCTCCTCAAACTCTATCTCTGGTGTAAAGGACAACTTTCTATCCCCCTGCGTTTGGACAGGAGAGACCGGCAAAATTAAAAAAATCGGGCATTTTGACCTTCCAAAAAAGAAATTTTTCTACAAAAGGAGAACGAAGCGAACCAGGGGCCCACCCTTTTAGCTGTAGCATCCAGGTATCCTCAGTAATAACCACAGTAAAAATCCAGCAAATCCGCCGCACTTTTTTCTACACTTTTTTTTCCGGTACCTAAGGTATTTCGGTCTCTATTTCAGGGAATAACGACCCTACCGAGGAATGGGATACGGTCCTGTATTCCCCCTTGACTTACTTGTTACACGATAGCCTCAAACCGGGAATCGTGAACACAAGTTGATTTTCGAAATAAAAATGGGAAGGGTTTAAACCACTATTCTGCCGACATTCTAGCCGACATAATTCCTCAGTGCTTGAAGTGACAATAAAGCCGAAGAGTGCGTTGAATTCAGCTCCTCAAACTCTATCTCTGGTGTAAAGGACAACTTTCTATCTCCGTGCGTTTGGACAGGAGAGACCGGCAAAATTAAAAAAATCGGGCATTTTGACCTTCCAAAAAAGAAATTTTTCTACACAAGGAGAACGAAGCGAACCAGGGGCCCGCCCTTTTAGCTGTAGCATCCAGGTATCCTCAGTAATAACCACCGTGAAAATCCAGCAAATCCGCCGCACTTTTTTCTACACTTTTTTTTCCGGTACCTATGGTATTTCGGTCTCTAATTCCGGGAATAATGACCCTACCGAGGAACGGGATACGGTCCTGTATTCCCCCTTGACCTACTTGTTACACGATAGCCTCAAACCGGGATACGCGAACACAAGTTGATTTTCGAAAAAAAAATGGGAAGGGTTTAAACCTCTATTCTGCCGACATTCTAGCCGCCATAATTCCTCAGTGCTTGAAGTGACAATAAAGCCGAAGAGTGCGTTGAATTCAGCTCCTCAAACTCTATCTCTGGTGTAAAGGACAACTTTCTATCCCCGTGCGTTTGGACAGGAGAGACCGGCAAAATTTCAAAAATCGGGCATTTTGACCTTCCAAAAAAGAAATTTTTCTACACAAGGAGAACGAAGCGAACCAGGGGCCCGCCCTTTTAGCTGTAGCATCCAGGTATACTCAGTAATAACCACCGTGAAAATCCAGCAAATCCGCCGCACTTTTTTCTACACTTTTTTTTCCGGTACCTATGGTATTTCGGTCTCTAATTCCGGGAATAATGACCCTACCGAGGAACGGGATACGGTCCTGTATTCCCCCTTGACTTAGTTGTTACACGATAGCCTCAAACCGGGAATCGCGAACACAAGTTGATTTTCGAAAAAAAATGGGAAGGCTGACATTCTAGCCGCCATAATTCCTCAGTGCTTGAAGTGACAATAAAGCCGAAGAGTGCGTTGAATTCAGCTCCTCAAACTCTATCTCTGGCGTAAAGGACAACTTTCTATCCCCGTGCGTTTGGACAGGAGAGACCGGCAAAATTTAAAAAATCGGGCATTTTGACCTTCCAAAAAAGAAATTTTTCTACACAAGGAGAACGAAGCGAACCAGGGGCCCGCCCTTTTAGCTGTAGCATCCAGGTATCCTCAGTAATAACCACCGTGAAAATCCAGCAAATCCGCCGCACTTTTTTCTACACTTTTTTTTCCGGTACCTATGGTATTTCGGTCTCTAATTCCGGGAATAATGACCCTACCGAGGAACGGGATACGGTCCTGTTTTCCCCCTTGACTTACTTGTTACACGATAGCCTCAAACCGGGAATCGCGAACACAAGTTGATTTTCGAAAAAAAAATGGGAAGGGTTTAAACCACTATTCTGCCGATATTCTAGCCGCCATAATTCCTCAGTGCTTGAAGTGACAATAAAGCCGAAGAGTGCGTTGAATTCAGCTCCTCAAACTCTATCTCTGGTGTAAAGGACAACTTTCTATCCCCGTGCGTTTGGACAGGAGAGACCGGCAAAATTAAAAAAATCGGGCATTTTGACCTTCCAAAAAAGAAATTTTTCTACACAAGGAGAACGAAGCGAACCAGGGGCCCACCCTTTTAGCTGTAGCATCCAGGTATCCTCAGTAATAACCACAGTGAAAATCCAGCAAATCCGCCGCACTTTTTTCTACACTTTTTTTTCCGGTACCTAAGGTATTTCGGTCTCTAATTCAGGGAATAACGACCCTACCGAGGAATGGGATACGGTCCTGTATTCCCCCTTGACTTACTTGTTACACGATAGCCTCAAACCGGGAATCGTGATCACAAGTTGATTTTCGAAAAAAAAAAAATGGGAAGGGTTTAAACCACTATTCTGCCGACATTCTAGCCGCCATAATTCCTCAGTGCTTGAAGTGACAATAAAGCCGAAGAGTGCGTTGAATTCAGCTCCTCAAACTCTATCTCTGGTGTAAAGGACAACTTTCTATCCCCGTGCGTTTGGACAGGAGAGACCGGCAAAATTAAAAAAATCGGGCATTTTGAACTTCCAAAAAAGAAATTTTTCTACACAAAGAGAACGAAGCGAACCAGGGGCCCGCCCTTTTAGCTGTAGCATCCAGGTATGCTCAGTAATAACCACCGTGAAAATCCAGCAAATCCGCCGCACTTTTTTCTACACTTTTTTTTCCGGTACCTATGGTATTTCGGTCTCTAATTCCGGGAATAATGACCCTACCGAGGAACGGGATACGGTCCTGTATTCCCCCTTGACTCACTTGTTACACGATAGCCTCAAACCGGGAATCGCGAACACAAGTTGATTTTCGAAAAAAAAAATGGGAAGGCCGACATTCTAGCCGCCATAATTCCTCAGTGCTTGAAGTGACAATAAAGCCGAAGAGTGCGTTGAATTCAGCTCCTCAAACTCTATCTCTGGCGTAAAGGACAACTTTCTATCCCCGTGCGTTTGGACAGGAGAGACCAGCAAAATTTAAAAAATCGGGCATTTTGACCTTCCAAAAAAGAAATTTTTCTACACAAGGAGAACGAAGCGAACCAGGGGCCCGCCCTTTTAGCTGTAGCATCCAGGTATCCTCAGTAATAACCACCGTGAAAATCCAGCAAATCCGCCGCACTTTTTTCTACACTTTTTTTTCCGGTACCTATGGTATTTCGGTCTCTAATTCCGGGAATAATGACCCTACCGAGGAACGGGATACGGTCCTGTATTCCCCCTTGACTTACTTGTTACACGATAGCCTCAAACCGGGAATCGCGAACACAAGTTGATATTCGAAAAAAAAATGGGAAGGGTTTAAACCTCTATTCTGCCGACATTCTAGCCGCCATAATTCCTCAGTGCTTGAACTGACAATAAAGCCGAAGAGTGCGTTGAATTCAGCTCCTCAAACTCTATCTCTGGTGTAAAGGACAACTTTCTATCCCCCTGCGTTTGGACAGGAGAGACCGGCAAAATTAAAAAAATCGGGCATTTTGACCTTCCAAAAAAGAAATTTTTCTACAAAAGGAGAACGAAGCGAACCAGGGGCCCACCCTTTTAGCTGTAGCATCCAGGTATCCTCAGTAATAACCACAGTAAAAATCCAGCAAATCCGCCGCACTTTTTTCTACACTTTTTTTTCCGGTACCTAAGGTATTTCGGTCTCTATTTCAGGGAATAACGACCCTACCGAGGAATTGGATACGGTCCTGTATTCCCCCTTGACTTACTTGTTACACGATAGCCTCAAACCGGGAATCGTGAACACAAGTTGATTTTCGAAATAAAAATGGGAAGGGTTTAAACCACTATTCTGCCGACATTCTAGCCGACATAATTCCTCAGTGCTTGAAGTGACAATAAAGCCGAAGAGTGCGTTGAATTCAGCTCCTCAAACTCTATCTCTGGTGTAAAGGACAACTTTCTATCTCCGTGCGTTTGGACAGGAGAGACCGGCAAAATTAAAAAAATCGGGCATTTTGACCTTCCAAAAAAGAAATTTTTCTACACAAGGAGAACGAAGCGAACCAGGGGCCCGCCCTTTTAGCTGTAGCATCCAGGTATCCTCAGTAATAACCACCGTGAAAATCCAGCAAATCCGCCGCACTTTTTTCTACACTTTTTTTTCCGGTACCTATGGTATTTCGGTCTCTAATTCCGGGAATAATGACCCTACCGAGGAACGGGATACGGTCCTGTATTCCCCCTTGACCTACTTGTTACACGATAGCCTCAAACCGGGATACGCGAACACAAGTTGATTTTCGAAAAAAAAATGGGAAGGGTTTAAACCTCTATTCTGCCGACATTCTAGCCGCCATAATTCCTCAGTGCTTGAAGTGACAATAAAGCCGAAGAGTGCGTTGAATTCAGCTCCTCAAACTCTATCTCTGGTGTAAAGGACAACTTTCTATCCCCCTGCGTTTGGACAGGAGAGACCGGCAAAATTTCAAAAATCGGGCATTTTGACCTTCCAAAAAAGAAATTTTTCTACACAAGGAGAACGAAGCGAACCAGGGGCCCGCCCTTTTAGCTGTAGCATCCAGGTATGCTCAGTAATAACCACCGTGAAAATCCAGCAAATCCGCCGCACTTTTTTCTACACTTTTTTTTCCGGTACCTATGGTATTTCGGTCTCTAATTCCGGGAATAATGACCCTACCGAGGAACGGGATACGGTCCTGTATTCCCCCTTGACTCACTTGTTACACGATAGCCTCAAACCGGGAATCGCGAACACAAGTTGATTTTCGAAAAAAAAAAATGGGAAGGCCGACATTCTAGCCGCCATAATTCCTCAGTGCTTGAAGTGACAATAAAGCCGAAGAGTGCGTTGAATTCAGCTCCTCAAACTCTATCTCTGGCGTAAAGGACAACTTTCTATCCCCGTGCGTTTGGACAGGAGAGACCAGCAAAATTTAAAAAATCGGGCATTTTGACCTTCCAAAAAAGAAATTTTTCTACACAAGGAGAACGAAGCGAACCAGGGGCCCGCCCTTTTAGCTGTAGCATCCAGGTATCCTCAGTAATAACCACCGTGAAAATCCAGCAAATCCGCCGCACTTTTTTCTACACTTTTTTTTCCGGTACCTATGGTATTTCGGTCTCTAATTCCGGGAATAATGACCCTACCGAGGAACGGGATACGGTCCTGTATTCCCCCTTGACTTACTTGTTACACGATAGCCTCAAACCGGGAATCGCGAACACAAGTTGATTTTCGAAAAAAAAATGGGAAGGGTTTAAACCTCTATTCTGCCGACATTCTAGCCGCCATAATTCCTCAGTGCTTGAAGTGACAATAAAGCCGAAGAGTGCGTTGAATTCAGCTCCTCAAACTCTATCTCTGGTGTAAAGGACAACTTTCTATCCCCCTGCGTTTGGACAGGAGAGACCGGCAAAATTAAAAAAATCGGGCATTTTGACCTTCCAAAAAAGAAATTTTTCTACAAAAGGAGAACGAAGCGAACCAGGGGCCCACCCTTTTAGCTGTAGCATCCAGGTATCCTCAGTAATAACCACAGTAAAAATCCAGCAAATCCGCCGCACTTTTTTCTACACTTTTTTTTCCGGTACCTAAGGTATTTCGGTCTCTATTTCAGGGAATAACGACCCTACCGAGGAATGGGATACGGTCCTGTATTCCCCCTTGACTTACTTGTTACACGATAGCCTCAAACCGGGAATCGTGAACACAAGTTGATTTTCGAAATAAAAATGGGAAGGGTTTAAACCACTATTCTGCCGACATTCTAGCCGACATAATTCCTCAGTGCTTGAAGTGACAATAAAGCCGAAGAGTGCGTTGAATTCAGCTCCTCAAACTCTATCTCTGGTGTAAAGGACAACTTTCTATCTCCGTGCGTTTGGACAGGAGAGACCGGCAAAATTAAAAAAATCGGGCATTTTGACCTTCCAAAAAAGAAATTTTTCTACACAAGGAGAACGAAGCGAACCAGGGGCCCGCCCTTTTAGCTGTAGCATCCAGGTATCCTCAATAATAACCACCGTGAAAATCCAGCAAATCCGCCGCACTTTTTTCTACACTTTTTTTTCCGGTACCTATGGTATTTCGGTCTCTAATTCCGGGAATAATGACCCTACCGAGGAACGGGATACGGTCCTGTATTCCCCCTTGACCTACTTGTTACACGATAGCCTCAAACCGGGATACGCGAACACAAGTTGATTTTCGAAAAAAAAATGGGAAGGGTTTAAACCTCTATTCTGCCGACATTCTAGCCGCCATAATTCCTCAGTGCTTGAAGTGACAATAAAGCCGAAGAGTGCGTTGAATTCAGCTCCTCAAACTCTATCTCTGGTGTAAAGGACAACTTTCTATCCCCGTGCGTTTGGACAGGAGAGACCGGCAAAATTTCAAATATCGGGCATTTTGACCTTCCAAAAAAGAAATTTTTCTACACAAGGAGAACGAAGCGAATCAGGGGCCCGCCCTTTTAGCTGTAGCATCCAGGTATACTCAGTAATAACCACCGTGAAAATCCAGCAAATCCGCCGCACTTTTTTCTACACTTTTTTTTCCGGTACCTATGGTATTTCGGTCTCTAATTCCGGGAATAATGACCCTACCGAGGAACGGGATACGGTCCTGTATTCCCCCTTGACTTTGTTGTTACACGATAGCCTCAAACCGGGAATCGCGAACACAAGTTGATTTTCGAAAAAAAATGGGAAGGCTGACATTCTAGCCGCCATAATTCCTCAGTGCTTGAAGTGACAATAAAGCCGAAGAGTGCGTTGAATTCAGCTCCTCAAACTCTATCTCTGGCGTAAAGGACAACTTTCTATCCCCGTGCGTTTGGACAGGAGAGACCGGCAAAATTTAAAAAATCGGGCATTTTGACCTTCCAAAAAAGAAATTTTTCTACACAAGGAGAACGAAGCGAACCAGGGGCCCGCCCTTTTAGCTGTAGCATCCAGGTATCCTCAGTAATAACCACCGTGAAAATCCAGCAAATCCGCCGCACTTTTTTCTACACTTTTTTTTCCGGTACCTATGGTATTTCGGTCTCTAATTCCGGGAATAATGACCCTACCGAGGAACGGGATACGGTCCTGTTTTCCCCCTTGACTTACTTGTTACACGATAGCCTCAAACCGGGAATCGCGAACACAAGTTGATTTTCGAAAAAAAAATGGGAAGGGTTTAAACCACTATTCTGCCGATATTCTAGCCGCCATAATTCCTCAGTGCTTGAAGTGACAATAAAGCCGAAGAGTGCGTTGAATTCAGCTCCTCAAACTCTATCTCTGGTGTAAAGGACAACTTTCTATCTCCGTGCGTTTGGACATGAGAGACCGGCAAAATTAAAAAAATCGGGCATTTTGACCTTCCAAAAAAGAAATTTTTCTACACAAGGAGAACGAAGCGAACCAGGGGCCCGCCCTTTTAGCTGTAGCATCCAGGTATCCTCAGTAATAACCACCGTGAAAATCCAGCAAATCCGCCGCACTTTTTTCTACACTTTTTTTTCCGGTACCTATGGTATTTCGGTCTCTAATTCCGGGAATAATGACCCTACCGAGGAACGGGATACGGTCCTGTATTCCCCCTTGACTCACTTGTTACACGATAGCCTCAAACCGGGAATCGCGAACACAAGTTGATTTTCGAAAAAAAAAATGGGAAGGCCGACATTCTAGCCGCCATAATACCTCAGTGCTTGAAGTGACAATAAAGCCGAAGAGTGCGTTGAATTCAGCTCCTCAAACTCTATCTCTGGCGTAAAGGACAACTTTCTATCCCCGTGCGTTTGGACAGGAGAGACCAGCAAAATTTAAAAAATCGGGCATTTTGACCTTCCAAAAAAGAAATTTTTCTACACAAGGAGAACGAAGCGAACCAGGGGCCCGCCCTTTTAGCTGTAGCATCCAGGTATCCTCAGTAATAACCACCGTGAAAATCCAGCAAATCCGCCGCACTTTTTTCTACACTTTTTTTTCCGGTACCTATGGTATTTCGGTCTCTAATTCCGGGAATAATGACCCTACCGAGGAACGGGATACGGTCCTGTATTCCCCCTTGACTTACTTGTTACACGATAGCCTCAAACCGGGAATCGCGAACACAAGTTGATTTTCGAAAAAAAAATGGGAAGGGTTTAAACCTCTATTCTGCCGACATTCTAGCCGCCATAATTCCTCAGTGCTTGAACTGACAATAAAGCCGAAGAGTGCGTTGAATTCAGCTCCTCAAACTCTATCTCTGGTGTAAAGGACAACTTTCTATCCCCCTGCGTTTGGACAGGAGAGACCGGCAAAATTAAAAAAATCGGGCATTTTGACCTTCCAAAAAAGAAATTTTTCTACAAAAGGAGAACGAAGCGAACCAGGGGCCCACCCTTTTAGCTGTAGCATCCAGGTATCCTCAGTAATAACCACAGTAAAAATCCAGCAAATCCGCCGCACTTTTTTCTACACTTTTTTTTCCGGTACCTATGGTATTTCGGTCTCTATTTCAGGGAATAACGACCCTACCGAGGAACGGGATACGGTCCTGTATTCCCCCTTGACCTACTTGTTACACGATAGCCTCAAACCGGGATACGCGAACACAAGTTGATTTTCGAAAAAAAAATGGGAAGGGTTTAAACCTCTATTCTGCCGACATTCTAGCCGCCATAATTCCTCAGTGCTTGAAGTGACAATAAAGCCGAAGAGTGCGTTGAATTCAGCTGCTCAAACTCTATCTCTGGTGTAAAGGACAACTTTCTATCCCCGTGCGTTTGGACAGGAGAGACCGGCAAAATTTCAAAAATCGGGCATTTTGACCTTCCAAAAAAGAAATTTTTCTACACAAGGAGAACGAAGCGAACCAGGGGCCCGCCCTTTTAGCTGTAGCATCCAGGTATCCTCAGTAATAACCACCGTGAAAATCCAGCAAATCCGCCGCACTTTTTTCTACACTTTTTTTTCCGGTACCTATGGTATTTCGGTCTCTAATTCCGGGAATAATGACCCTACCGAGGAACGGGATACGGTCCTGTATTCCCCCTTGACTTAGTTGTTACACGATAGCCTCAAACCGGGAATCGCGAACACAAGTTGATTTTCGAAAAAAAATGGGAAGGCCGACATTCTAGCCGCCATAATTCCTCAGTGCTTGAAGTGACAATAAAGCCGAAGAGTGCGTTGAATTCAGCTCCTCAAACTCTATCTCTGGCGTAAAGGACAACTTTCTATCCCCGTGCGTTTGGACAGGAGAGACCGGCAAAATTTAAAAAATCGGGCATTTTGACCTTCCAAAAAAGAAATTTTTCTACACAAGGAGAACGAAGCGAACCAGGGGCCCGCCCTTTTAGCTGTAGCATCCAGGTATCCTCAGTAATAACCACCGTGAAAATCCAGCAAATCCGCCGCACTTTTTTCTACACTTTTTTTTCCGGTACCTATGGTATTTCGGTCTCTAATTCCGGGAATAATGACCCTACCGAGGAACGGGATACGGTCCTGTTTTCCCCCTTGACTTACTTGTTACACGATAGCCTCAAACCGGGAATCGCGAACACAAGTTGATTTTCGAAAAAAAAATGGGAAGGGTTTAAACCACTATTCTGCCGATATTCTAGCCGCCATAATTCCTCAGTGCTTGAAGTGACAATAAAGCCGAAGAGTGCGTTGAATTCAGCTCCTCAAACTCTATCTCTGGTGTAAAGGACAACTTTCTATCTCCGTGCGTTTGGACAGGAGAGACCGGCAAAATTAAAAAAATCGGGCATTTTGACCTTCCAAAAAAGAAATTTTTCTACACAAGGAGAACGAAGCGAACCAGGGGCCCGCCCTTTTAGCTGTAGCATCCAGGTATCCTCAGTAATAACCACCGTGAAAATCCAGCAAATCCGCCGCACTTTTTTCTACTTTTTTTTCCGGTACCTGTGGTATTTCGGTCTCTAATTCCCGGAATAATGACCCTACCGAGGAACGGGATACGGTCCTGTATTCCCCCTTGACTTACTTGTTACACGATAGCCTCAAACCGGGAATCGCGAACACAAGTTGATTTTCGAAAAAAAAATGGGAAGGGTTTAAACCACTATTCTGCCGACATTCTAGCCGCCATAATTCCTCAGTGCTTGAAGTGACAATAAAGCCGAAGAGTGCGTTGAATTCAGCTCCTCAAACTCTATCTCTGGTGTAAAGGACAACTTTCTATCCCCGTGCGTTTGGACAGGAGAGACCGGCAAAATTAAAAAAATCGGGCATTTTGACCTTCCAAAAAAGAAATTTTTCTACACAAGGAGAACGAAGCGAACCAGGGGCCCACCCTTTTAGCTGTAGCATCCAGGTATCCTCAGTAATAACCACAGTGAAAATCCAGCAAATCCGCCGCACTTTTTTCTACACTTTTTTTTCCGGTACCTAAGGTATTTCGGTCTCTAATTCAGGGAATAACGACCCTACCGAGGAATGGGATACGGTCCTGTATTCCCCCTTGACTTACTTGTTACACGATAGCCTCAAACCGGGAATCGTGATCACAAGTTGATTTTCGAAAAAAAAAAATGGGAAGGGTTTAAACCACTATTCTGCCGACATTCTAGCCGCCATAATTCCTCAGTGCTTGAAGTGACAATAAAGCCGAAGAGTGCGTTGAATTCAGCTCCTCAAACTCTATCTCTGGTGTAAAGGACAACTTTCTATCCCCCTGCGTTTGGACAGGAGAGACCGGCAAAATTAAAAAAATCGGGCATTTTGACCTTCCAAAAAAGAAATTTTTCTACAAAAGGAGAACGAAGCGAACCAGGGGCCCACCCTTTTAGCTGTAGCATCCAGGTATCCTCAGTAATAACCACAGTAAAAATCCAGCAAATCCGCCGCACTTTTTTCTACACTTTTTTTTCCGGTACCTATGGTATTTCGGTCTCTATTTCAGGGAATAACGACCCTACCGAGGAACGGGATACGGTCCTGTATTCCCCCTTGACCTACTTGTTACACGATAGCCTCAAACCGGGATACGCGAACACAAGTTGATTTTCGAAAAAAAAATGGGAAGGGTTTAAACCTCTATTCTGCCGACATTCTAGCCGCCATAATTCCTCAGTGCTTGAAGTGACAATAAAGCCGAAGAGTGCGTTGAATTCAGCTGCTCAAACTCTATCTCTGGTGTAAAGGACAACTTTCTATCCCCGTGCGTTTGGACAGGAGAGACCGGCAAAATTTCAAAAATCGGGCATTTTGACCTTCCAAAAAAGAAATTTTTCTACACAAGGAGAACGAAGCGAACCAGGGGCCCGCCCTTTTAGCTGTAGCATCCAGGTATCCTCAGTAATAACCACCGTGAAAATCCAGCAAATCCGCCGCACTTTTTTCTACACTTTTTTTTCCGGTACCTATGGTATTTCGGTCTCTAATTCCGGGAATAATGACCCTACCGAGGAACGGGATACGGTCCTGTATTCCCCCTTGACTTAGTTGTTACACGATAGCCTCAAACCGGGAATCGCGAACACAAGTTGATTTTCGAAAAAAAATGGGAAGGCCGACATTCTAGCCGCCATAATTCCTCAGTGCTTGAAGTGACAATAAAGCCGAAGAGTGCGTTGAATTCAGCTCCTCAAACTCTATCTCTGGCGTAAAGGACAACTTTCTATCCCCGTGCGTTTGGACAGGAGAGACCGGCAAAATTTAAAAAATCGGGCATTTTGACCTTCCAAAAAAGAAATTTTTCTACACAAGGAGAACGAAGCGAACCAGGGGCCCGCCCTTTTAGCTGTAGCATCCAGGTATCCTCAGTAATAACCACCGTGAAAATCCAGCAAATCCGCCGCACTTTTTTCTACACTTTTTTTTCCGGTACCTATGGTATTTCGGTCTCTAATTCCGGGAATAATGACCCTACCGAGGAACGGGATACGGTCCTGTTTTCCCCCTTGACTTACTTGTTACACGATAGCCTCAAACCGGGAATCGCGAACACAAGTTGATTTTCGAAAAAAAAATGGGAAGGGTTTAAACCACTATTCTGCCGATATTCTAGCCGCCATAATTCCTCAGTGCTTGAAGTGACAATAAAGCCGAAGAGTGCGTTGAATTCAGCTCCTCAAACTCTATCTCTGGTGTAAAGGACAACTTTCTATCTCCGTGCGTTTGGACAGGAGAGACCGGCAAAATTAAAAAAATCGGGCATTTTGACCTTCCAAAAAAGAAATTTTTCTACACAAGGAGAACGAAGCGAACCAGGGGCCCGCCCTTTTAGCTGTAGCATCCAGGTATCCTCAGTAATAACCACCGTGAAAATCCAGCAAATCCGCCGCACTTTTTTCTACTTTTTTTTCCGGTACCTGTGGTATTTCGGTCTCTAATTCCCGGAATAATGACCCTACCGAGGAACGGGATACGGTCCTGTATTCCCCCTTGACTTACTTGTTACACGATAGCCTCAAACCGGGAATCGTGATCACAAGTTGATTTTCGAAAAAAAAAATGGGAAGGGTTTAAACCACTATTCTGCCGACATTCTAGCCGCCATAATTCCTCAGTGCTTGAAGTGACAATAAAGCCGAAGAGTGCGTTGAATTCAGCTCCTCAAACTCTATCTCTGGTGTAAAGGACAACTTTCTATCCCCGTGCGTTTGGACAGGAGAGACCGGCAAAATTAAAAAAATCGGGCATTTTGAACTTCCAAAAAAGAAATTTTTCTACACAAGGAGAACGAAGCGAACCAGGGGCCCGCCCTTTTAGCTGTAGCATCCAGGTATGCTCAGTAATAACCACCGTGAAAATCCAGCAAATCCGCCGCACTTTTTTCTACACTTTTTTTTCCGGTACCTATGGTATTTCGGTCTCTAATTCCGGGAATAATGACCCTACCGAGGAACGGGATACGGTCCTGTATTCCCCCTTGACTTACTTGTTACACGATAGCCTCAAACCGGGAATCGCGAACACAAGTTGATTTTCGAAAAAAAAATGGCAAGGCCGACATTCTAGCCGCCATAATTCCTCAGTGCTTGAAGTGACAATAAAGCCGAAGAGTGCGTTGAATTCAGCTCCTCAAACTCTATCTCTGGTGTAAAGGACAACTTTCTATCCCCGTGCGTTTGGACAGGAGAGACCGGCAAAATTTAAAAAGCGGGCATTTTGACCTTCCAAAAAAGAAATTTTTCTACACAAGGAGAACGAAGCGAACCAGGGGCCCGCCCTTTTAGCTGTAGCATCCAGGTATTCTCAGTAATAACCACCGTGAAAATCCAGCAAATCCGCCGCACTTTTTTCTACACTTTTTTTTCCGGTACCTATGGTATTTCGGTCTCTAATTCCGGGAATAATGACCCTACCGAGGAACGGGATACGGTCCTGTATTCCCCCTTGACTTACTTGTTACACGATAGCCTCAAACCGGGAATCGCGAACACAAGTTGATTTTCGAAAAAAAAATGGGACCGACATTCTAGCCGCCATAATTCCTCAGTGCTTGAAGTGACAATAAAGCCCAAGAGTGCGTTGAATTCAGCTCCTCAAACTCTATCTCTGGGGTAAAGGACAAATTTCTATCCCCGTGCGTTTGGACAGGAGAGATCGGCAAAATTTCAAAAATCGGGCATTTTGACCTTCAAAAACAGAAATTTTTCTACGCAAGGAGAACGAAGCGAACCAGGGTCCCGCCCTTTTAGCTGTAGCATCCAGGTATACACTTTTTTTTCCGGTACCTATGGTATTTCCGTCTCTAATTCCGGGAATAATGACCCTACCGAGGAACGGGATACGGTCCTGTATTCCCACTTGACTTACTTGTTACACGATAGTATCAAACCGGGAATAGCGAACACAAGTTGATTCTGCCGACATTCTAGCCGCCATAATTCCTCAGTGCTTGAAGTGACAATAAGCCGAAGAGTGCGTTGAATTCAGCTCCTAAAACTCTATCCCTGGTGTAAAGGACAACTTTCTATGCCCGTGCGTTTGGATAGGAGAGACCGGCAAAATTTAAAAAATCGGGCATTTTGACCTTAAAAAGGAATTTTTCTACACAAGGAGAACGAAGCGAACCAGGGGCCCGCCCTTTTAGCTGTAGCATCGAGGTATCCTCAGTATAACCACCGTGAAATTCCAGCAAATCCGCCGCACTTTTTTCTACACTTTTTTTCCGGTACCTATGGCATTTCGGTCCCTAATTCCGGGAATAATGACCCTACCGAGGAACGGGATACGGTCCTGTATTCCCCCTTTACTTACTTGTTACACGATAGCCTCAAACCGGGAATCGCGAACACAAGTTGTTTTTCGAAAAAAAAAAAATGGGAAGGGTTTAAACCACTATTCTGCCGACATTCTAGCCGCCATAATTCCTCAGTGCTTGAAGTGACAATAAAGCAGAAGAGTGCGTTGAATTCAGCTCCTCAAACTCTATCTCTGGTGTAAAGGACAACTTTCTATCCCCGTGCGTTTGGACAGGAGAGACCGGCAAAATTTAAAAAAATCGGGCATTTTGACCTTCCAAAAAAAGAAATTTTTCTACACAAGGAGAACGAAGCGAACCAGGGGCCCGCCCTTTTAGCTGTAGCATCCAGGTATCCTCAGTAATAACCACCGTGAAATTCCAGCAAATCGGCCGCACTTTTTTCTACACTTTTTTTCCGGTACCTATGGTATTTCGGTCCCTAATTCCGGGAATAATGACCCTACCGAGGAACGGGATACGGTCCTGTATTCCCCCTTGACTTACTTGTTACACGATAGCCTCAAACCGGGAATCGCGAACACAAGTTGATTTTCGAAAAAAAAATGGCAAGGCCGACATTCTAGCCGCCATAATTCCTCAGTGCTTGAAGTGACAATAAAGCCGAAGAGTGTGTTGAATTCAGCTCCTCAAACTCTATCTCTGGTGTAAAGGACAACTTTCTGTCTCCGTGCGTTTGGACAGGAGAGACCGGCAAAATTAAAAAAATCGGGCATTTTGACCTTCCAAAAAAGAAATTTTTCTACACAAGGAGAACGAAGCGAAGCCCTTTTAGCTGTAGCATCCAGGTATCCTCAGTAATAACCGCCGTGAAAATCCAGCAAATCCGCCGCACTTTTTTCTACACTTTTTTTTCCGGTACCTGTGGTATTTCGGTCTCTAATTCCGGGAATAATGACCCTACCGAGGAACGGGATACGGTCCTGTATTCCCCCTTGACTTACTTGTTACACGATAGCCTCAAACCGGGAATCGCGAACACAAGTTGATTTTCGAAAAAAAAATGGGAAGGGTTTAAACCACTATTCTGCCGACATTCTAGCCGCCATAATTCCTCAGTGCTTGAAGTGAGAATAAAGCCGAAGAGTGCGTTGAATTCAGCTCCTCAAACTCTATCTCTGGTGTATAGGACAACTTTCTATCACCCGTGCGTTTGGACAGGAGAGACCGGCAAAATTTCAAAAATCGGGCATTTTGACCTTCCAAAAAAGAAATTTTTCTACACAAGGAGAACGAAGCGAACCAGGGGCCCGCCCTTTTAGCTGTAGCATCCAGGTATCCTCAGTAATAACCACCGTGAAAATCCAGCAAATCCGCCGCACTTTTTTCTACACTTTTTTTTCCGGTACCTATGGTATTTCGGTCTCTAATTCCGGGAATAATGACCCTACCGAGGAACGAGATACGGTCCTGTATTCCCCCTTGACTTACTTGTTACACGATAGCCTCAAACCGGGAATCGCGAACACAAGTTGATTTTCGAAAAAAAAATGGGAAGGGTTTAAACCTCTATTCTGCCGACATTCTAGCCGCCATAATTCCTCAGTGCTTGAAGTGACAATAAAGCCGAAGAGTGCGTTGAATTCAGCTCCTCAAACTCTATCTCTGGTGTAAAGGACAACTTTCTATCCCCGTGCGTTTGGACAGGAGAGACCGGCAAAATTAAAAAAATCGGGCATTTTGACCTTCCAAAAAAGAAATTTTTCTACACAAGGAGAACGAAGCGAACCAGGGGCCCACCCTTTTAGCTGTAGCATCCAGGTATCCTCAGTAATAACCACAGTGAAAATCCAGCAAATCCGCCGCACTTTTTTCTACAATTTTTTTTCCGGTACCTAAGGTATTTCGGTCTCTAATTCAGGGAATAACGACCCTACCGAGGAATGGGATACGGTCCTGTATTCCCCCTTGACTTACTTGTTACACGATAGCCTCAAACCGGGAATCGTGATCACAAGTTGATTTTCGAAAAAAAAAAATGGGAAGGGTTTAAACCACTATTCTGCCGACATTCTAGCCGCCATAATTCCTCAGTGCTTGAAGTGACAATAAAGCCGAAGAGTGCGTTGAATTCAGCTCCTCAAACTCTATCTCTGGTGTAAAGGACAACTTTCTATCCCCGTGCGTTTGGACAGGAGAGACCGGCAAAATTAAAAAAATCGGGCATTTTGAACTTCCAAAAAAGAAATTTTTCTACACAAGGAGAACGAAGCGAACCAGGGGCCCGCCCTTTTAGCTGTAGCATCCAGGTATGCTCAGTAATAACCACCGTGAAAATCCAGCAAATCCGCCGCACTTTTTTCTACACTTTTTTTTCCGGTACCTATGGTATTTCGGTCTCTAATTCCGGGAATAATGACCCTACCGAGGAACGGGATACGGTCCTGTATTCCCCCTTGACTTACTTGTTACACGATAGCCTCAAACCGGGAATCGCGAACACAAGTTGATTTTCGAAAAAAAAATGGCAAGGCCGACATTCTAGCCGCCATAATTCCTCAGTGCTTGAAGTGACAATAAAGCCGAAGAGTGCGTTGAATTCAGCTCCTCAAACTCTATCTCTGGTGTAAAGGACAACTTTCTATCCCCGTGCGTTTGGACAGGAGAGACCGGCAAAATTTAAAAAGCGGGCATTTTGACCTTCCAAAAAAGAAATTTTTCTACACAAGGAGAACGAAGCGAACCAGGGGCCCGCCCTTTTAGCTGTAGCATCCAGGTATTCTCAGTAATAACCACCGTGAAAATCCAGCAAATCCGCCGCACTTTTTTCTACACTTTTTTTTCCGGTACCTATGGTATTTCGGTCTCTAATTCCGGGAATAATGACCCTACCGAGGAACGGGATACGGTCCTGTATTCCCCCTTGACTTACTTGTTACACGATAGCCTCAAACCGGGAATCGCGAACACAAGTTGATTTTCGAAAAAAAAATGGGACCGACATTCTAGCCGCCATAATTCCTCAGTGCTTGAAGTGACAATAAAGCCCAAGAGTGCGTTGAATTCAGCTCCTCAAACTCTATCTCTGGGGTAAAGGACAAATTTCTATCCCCGTGCGTTTGGACAGGAGAGATCGGCAAAATTTCAAAAATCGGGCATTTTGACCTTCAAAAACAGAAATTTTTCTACGCAAGGAGAACGAAGCGAACCAGGGGCCCGCCCTTTCAGCTGTAGCATCCAGGTATACACTTTTTTTTCCGGTACCTATGGTATTTCCGTCTCTAATTCCGGGAATAATGACCCTACCGAGGAACGGGATACGGTCCTGTATTCCCACTTGACTTACTTGTTACACGATAGTATCAAACCGGGAATAGCGAACACAAGTTGATTCTGCCGACATTCTAGCCGCCATAATTCCTCAGTGCTTGAAGTGACAATAAGCCGAAGAGTGCGTTGAATTCAGCTCCTAAAACTCTATCCGTGGTGTAAAGGACAACTTTCTATGCCCGTGCGTTTGGATAGGAGAGACCGGCAAAATTTAAAAAATCGGGCATTTTGACCTTAAAAAGGAATTTTCCTACACAAGGAGAACGAAGCGAACCAGGGGCCCGCCCTTTTAGCTGTAGCATCGAGGTATCCTCAGTATAACCACCGTGAAATTCCAGCAAATCCGCCGCACTTTTTTCTACACTTTTTTTCCGGTACCTATGGCATTTCGGTCCCTAATTCCGGGAATAATGACCCTACCGAGGAACGGGATACGGTCCTGTATTCCCCCTTTACTTACTTGTTACACGATAGCCTCAAACCGGGAATCGCGAACACAAGTTGTTTTTCGAAAAAAAAAAAATGGGAAGGGTTTAAACCACTATTCTGCCGACATTCTAGCCGCCATAATTCCTCAGTGCTTGAAGTGACAATAAAGCAGAAGAGTGCGTTGAATTCAGCTCCTCAAACTCTATCTCTGGTGTAAAGGACAACTTTCTATCCCCGTGCGTTTGGACAGGAGAGACCGGCAAAATTTAAAAAAATCGGGCATTTTGACCTTCCAAAAAAAGAAATTTTTCTACACAAGGAGAACGAAGCGAACCAGGGGCCCGCCCTTTTAGCTGTAGCATCCAGGTATCCTCAGTAATAACCACAGTGAAATTCCAGCAAATCGGCCGCACTTTTTTCTACACTTTTTTTCCTGTACCTATGGTATTTCGGTCCCTAATTCCGGGAATAATGACCCTACCGAGGAACGGGATACGGTCCTGTATTCCCCCTTGACTTACTTGTTACACGATAGCCTCAAACCGGGAATCGCGAACACAAGTTGATTTTCGAAAAAAAAAATTCTGCCGACATTCTAGCCGCCATATTTCCTCAGTGCTTGAAGTGACAATAAAGCCGAAGAGTGTGTTGAATTCAGCTCCTCAAACTCTATCTCTGGTGTAAAGGACAACTTTCTATCTCCGTGCGTTTGGACAGGAGAGACCGGCAAAATTAAAAAAATCGGGCATTTTGACCTTCCTAAATACAAATTTTTCTACACAAGGAGAACGAAGCGAACCAGGGGCCCGCCCTTTTAGCTGTAGCATCCAGGTATCGTCAGTAATAACCACCGTGAAAATCCAGCTAATCCGCCGCACTTTTTTCTACACTTTTTTTTTCCGGTACCAATGGTATTTCGGTCTCTAATTCCGGGAATAATGACCCTACCGAGGAACGGGATACGGTCCTGTATTAACCCTTGATTTACTTGTTCCACGATAGCCTCAAAACGGGAATCCGAACACAAGTTGATTTTCGAAGAAAAAAATGCTGACATTCTAGCCGCCATAATTCCTCAGTGCTTGAAGTGAGAATAAAGCCGAAGAGTGCGTTGAATTCAGCTCCTCATACTCTATCTCTGGTGTAAAGGACACCTTTCTATCCCCGTGCGTTTGGACAGGAGAGACCGGCAAAATTTAAAAAATCGGGCATTATGACCTTCCAAAAAAGAAATTTTTCTACACGAGAACGAAGCGAACTAGGGGCCCGCACTTTTAACTATAGCTTCCAGGTATCCTCAGTAATAACCACCGTGAAAATCCAGCAAATCCGGCGCACCTTTTTCTACATTTTTTTTTCCGGTACCTATGGTATTTCGGTCTCTAATTCCGGGAATAATGAACCTACCGAGGAATGGGATGCGGTCCTGTATTCCCCATTGACTTACTTCTTACACGATAGCCTCAAACCGGGAATCGCGAACACAAGTTGATTTTCGAAAAAAAAAATGCTATTCTGCCGACATTCTAGCCGCTATAACTGCGCAGTGCTTGAAGGGAGAACAAAGCCGAAGAGTACGTTGAATTCAGTTGCTCGAAATCTATCTTTGGTGCAAAGGAGAACTCTCTATCCCCGTGCGTTTGGACGGGAGAGCCCGGGAAATTTAAAAAAAAAAAATCGGTCATTTTGACCTTCCAAAAAATAAATATCTCTACACAAGGAGAACGAAGCGACCCAGCGGCCCGGCCTTTTAACTGTAGCATCTCAGGATGCTCACTAATAATCACCGTGAAAATCCAGCAAATCCGACGCACTTTTTTCAGCACTTATTTTTTCGGTACCTAAAGTATTTCGGTGTCTAATTCGGGAAATAATGACCCTATGGAGGAACGGGATGCGGTCCTGTATTCCCCCTTGACTTACTTCTTACATGATAGCCTGAAAACGGGAATCGAGAACACAAGTTGATTTTCGAAAAAAAAATGGGAATGGTTCAAACCACTATTCTGCCGACATTCTGGCCGCGATACCTCCGCAGTACGTAAAGTGTGAACAAAGCCGAAGAGTGCGTTGATTTCAGCTCCTCGAACTCTAGCTTTGGTGTAAAGGACAACTCTCTATCCCCGTGCGTTTGGGCAGGAGAGGCCGGCAACATTTCAAAAATTGGTCATATTCACCTTCCAAAAAAGACATTTCTCTACACAAGGAGAACGAAGCGACCCGGAGGCCCGCCCTTTTAACTGTAGCATCCCTGCATCCTCACTAATAATCACCGTGAAAATGCAGCAAATCCGTCACATTTTCTACATCTAATTTTTCGGTACCTAAATTGTTTCGGTCTGTAACTGCGGAAATAATGATCCTATCGTGGAACGGGATGCACTCCTGTATTCCCCCTTGACTTACTTCTTACACGGTAGCATCAAAACGGGAATCGCGAGCACGAGTTGATTTTCGAAAAAAAAAATGGGAAGGGTTTAAACCACTATTCTGCCCACATTCTAGCCGCCATAACTCTGCAGTTCGTGAAGGGCGAACAAAGCCGAAGAATGCGTTGAATTCAGCTCCTCGAACTCTATCTTTGGTGTAAAGGACAATTCTCTATCCCCGTGCGTTTGGACGGGAGAGGTCGGGAAAATAAAAAAAAAATCGGTCATTTGGCCTTCCAAAAAAGAAATTTCTCTACACAAGGAGAACGAAGCGACCCAGGGCCCCTGCTTTTTAACTGTAGCATCCCCACATCCTCACTAATAATCACCGTGAAAATCCAGCAAATCCGACGCACTTTTTCAGCACTTATTTTTTCGGTACCTAAAGTATTTCGGTCTCTAATTCCGGAAATAATGGCGCTACCGAGGAACGGGATACGGTCCTGTATTTCCCCTTGACTTACTTCTTACACGATAGCCTCGAAACGGGAATCGCGAACACAAGCTGATTTTCGCAACAACATTATTGCCGCCATAACTCCATAGTGTGCGTAGTGAGAACAATGCTAATAAGTGGGTTGAATTCAGCTCCTCGAACTCTGTCTCTGGTGTAAAAGACAGCTCTCTATCCCCGTGTATTTGGACGGTAGCGGCCGGCAAAATTAAAAAAAATGGTCATTTTGCCCTTCCAAAACGGAATTTTCTCTACACAACGACGAGCAAATGCTCCGTAACTTTCGGTGCTAGACCCCGGACTCATTTCACCGGCATTATCACCTTCATTTGATTCAGATGCTAAATAACCTAGATGTTGATACAGCGTCGTAAAATAATCCAATAAAATAAAAAAATAAAAATGCACACAATGAGAACGAAGCGGCTCAGAGTCCTGTCCTTTTAACTGTAGCATTCCCGCATATTCACTAACTATCACCACTAAAATCCAGCAAATCCGCCGCACTTTTTTGTACACTTATTTTTTTGGTACCTACCTTTTACAGTCTCTAATCCCGGAAATAATGGCCATACTGTGGAACGGGATGCTGTCCTGTATTCCCTCTTGACTTACTTCTTACACGATAGCATCAAAATGGGAATCGCGAACACAAGTTGATTTTCGAGAAAAAACATTCGCCAACATTCTTGTCGCCATAACACCGTAGTACGTGTAGTGAGAATAAAGCTGATAAGTGCGTTGAATTGAGCTGCTTGAACTCTTATCCTTGATGTCCCTTTTCACTGTAGTATCCCCGCATGTTTACTAATAATCACCAATAAAATCGAGCAAATCCATTTCACTTTTGTGTAGACTTATTTTTTTCCCTACCTAAAATATTTCAGTCTCTAATCTCCGGAAATAATGGCCATATCAAGGAACGGGATGCGGTGTTGTATTCTCCGTTGACTTACTTCGGACACGGTATCATCAAAATGAGAATCCCGAAAACAAGATGATTTTCCAGAAAAAAATACCAATACCCTATTCCGCTAACATTCTCGCCGCCATAACTCCGCCATATGTGGAGTGAGAACAAAACTGGTAAGTGCGGCAAATAGAGCTCCTCGAACACTATCTGTAGCGTAAAGGACAATCCCCTGCCCTCAGGCATATGGACGGTAGAGGCCGGCAAATTTTCAAAAATGGTTATTTTGCTTTTCCAAAACAGGCTTTTCTCTACACAAGGACAACGAAGGGGTTCCGAGATCCGCCCTTTTCACTGTAGCATCCCCTAATGTTTACTAATAATTACCATTAAAATCGAGGAAATCCTTTGCACTTTTTTGCAGACTTATTTTTTTCCCTACCTCAAATATTTCAGTCTCTAATCTCCGGAAATAATGACCTTATCGAGGAACGGGATGCAGTGTTGTGTTCCTCTTGACTACTTCGGACACGATAGCATCAAAATGGGAATCCCAAACTCTAGCTGATTTTCGAGAAAAAAATACCAGTTTTGTATAAATTCGGCTACTGACAGCAACGCTATAGCAGTTTATAAGCCCGGAATATCTCCGCGGACACTATATTATGAGTACTTCTTAAATATGACGTATGAATGAAAACATGCATTTGCATACAAATCTGATGTCTAGTTATTATGTTATGAGTTCTCCAAGCAAAGTTCTAAGGGGACTAGGTAATGCAAGCTAAATGTTGGATTTGAAATTTTCAGATTTCAAAACATGGCCAAGGGCAATAGATTTGTTGTCAAGATTCTTCCTTCAGGAAAGCAAAGCTACAAGGCCCATGTCCTAGATTCATGGCTACAGACAAATTATGTCACCTATTTGTGGCACACACAATTTCGACACTGAATAACTTCTGCACTTAAAAGTGACCATTACCAATATTACCATCACCACCATTACCATCACCAATCGTAATTAAAATATAAAATTACTTACTTTATTTTTGAAGACATTTCCACTTTGAGCAGTTTCCTATAATTCCGCTTTTCCACTGGATATAGGCGTCATCTTCCAGACTCTTGCTCGTACATCCACGACGATTCCTCACCTCCATGTAAGCTAATGATGTCCTCTCTCGCTGCACATGCCCAAACCAATGATGTGCTCGACGCTCCAGATGACCAACCATATTCTCTTGGAGATTAACTTTTCCTTTATTGTATCATTCTGTGCCTTCTGGAATTAAAAACAATAATAACAATAAAAAAAATAATAATAATAAAAATAAAAAAGTTAATTGTGAAAATTATAGAATGGAAATAGAACATTACAATTGCAATTAATAATGAAAAGAAACCAAAGGAGATACTAAACAATTTATCACACAAATAACAAAACTTCACTTGTTCACCGCTGTGGAGCAATGCTTAGTGTGTCTGACTGTGAAACAAGCGGGCCCAGGTTGAAATCCTACTTGGGACAAGTTACCTAGTTGAGATTTTTTCCGAGGTTTTCCCTCAACCAAGTGAAGCAGAATTGCTGGGTAACCTTCGGCATTGGACCTCGGACTCATTTCGCTATCATAATTACACATCCCCTCTCTCATCATCTGCGTTTCTTTCCCATATTTCAGGCTTGCTCTGATATAGAATCAACTGCGGGTCACCAGTGAACTTGAAGCTCGTGGTATGTGGTCATTAGTTGCTGATGGTAATGCTATGTATTGTAGGCTCTCCTCTGGGCTAATGGTAGTTCATGGAACCAGGGCTGAGAAACCAAGGTGATGCCTATGCAGGAAGGTAAAAAGAATTCTGTAGGCTGTAGGGGAGTTCGGAGGTGGCCCATGGGGAAATCTGTAGCATGAGAGGCCTTAGGGCATGCACACTATTCCATTCTGGGTAGTATAATACATAGGTTGGATAAAAAGTAACGGCAACACTGCTGTCACGTGACGATGGTGCATTCGAGAGTTGCCAGCTGTGTGGACATGAACAAGGACTGTTAGATGAGTTAGTGCAGCCAGCAGCGACAGTACTCTGTCAATCTACTGCAGTGTGTAGAACGTTGACTTTCATAGGGATAGTGCGAGCACCCTAAGACCACGTTTACAAAACTAGAGTAATGTTCCTGGATCAAAATTGAAGTGACACGAGGTCGTAGTGCACAAGAATGTTTTCAGGGACTGCATGAAGCATATGCCGATGCAGCGTTGCCATATCGCACAGTGGCACGATGGGTTAAAGCGTTCCGGGAAGGCAGGGATGCCATTCAGGACAACCTACGTACAGGACGACCCCCCGTGGAGGACAACACAGTTCAACTCCTTGCTTCCCTGTTGGATACTGATCGCCGATGGACTGCGCGTGAGTTAGCAGCAGAAGTCTGAGTATGCCACAAAACTGTGCTCCACATTCTGCAAGACATTCTGGGTTACCGAGGTTTAACAAAATGGCACCGCTATTCAGTCGCACAGGCCTTGTTGGACTGGTACCAAAGAAAAGATGACGACTTTCTTGCACGAATCGTCGCTATGGACGAAACCTGGGCTCGCTCATATGAACCAACCAAACTTGAAACGTCAATCAAATGAATGGAAGCATCCAGGTTCTTCTAGTCCGAAGAAAGTGCGCCCTACACAAAGTGCTGTGAAAGTGATGTTCATTGTGGCATGTGACATTGATGGGGTAATACTGCACCAGCTGTACCTCCAAGGCAGATGGAAAACGCGGATTACTGGAACATCCACCGTACTCACCCGATATGATCCATGCGATTACGATCTTTTTACCAAAGTGAAAGAACCACTGCGAGGGACCCGGTACAATACCAGAGATGAACTTATCCGTGCTTTAGGGCGGTCAGTACGGAACATCAACAAACATGGACACGCTGATGGTGTACGACGCCTTCCAAACATTTGGCAAAAGGTAATAAATAAGGGGGGCGACTATATAGAAGGTACGTAAATGTTGTAACCCTGCGAATAAAGCCATGTCAGAAATATCGAACTGTTGCCATTACTTTTTATCCAACCTTAGTAGGTTCACCCAAGAGGCCTACATGTAAGGGCAGTTCCAATCCATGTCCCTCCCCTCAAGGGGGAATAGAATAAGAAGAAAAATACTTCACTTCTTTACTTCTTTGTTTTCATATCCAATAATATTATTCTCATATTGATGGATCTCACACACATGGGCAACTGTAGTAATTCTAGTAATAATTATTATTATTCTATTTTCCCTGGCAGAGTTAAGGCCATCAGGCCTTGCCTTCCGTCTTCCACTCAATCAGGATCAAAGCACATACAGGAAAATACATACACATGTATTAACTAAAGAAAACATTGAATTATTAGTCAATTGGTTTTCAGAATTTATACACTGTATTTTAGATTTACCAATTTTATTTGGGAAAGTGCCATTTGTATTTCAGATTTGTCAGTTTTATTTGAAAAAGTATCAATTAACATAATCAAATTCAAATCCTGTTCAAATTCAACTTCACAAATTTTAAGCGCAATAATTAACAACAGGTTCCTAATAGAAACAGCAACAACTAAATTTACTGACTTACAAATCGAAAGTATATTACATTGGAAAAATCATATTAAAGAAATTACTCCGAAACTAAATTCAGCATGTTTTATTATTAGATCTATGCAAGAGATAGTAAATATCAATACCTAAAAAGCAATATACTTTGTTTACTTCCACTCGATAATGAGTTTTGGAATAATATTCTGGGGAAATTCTACAGATAGTAACAGTATATTCCTACTACAAAAAAAAAAAAAAGTAATTAGAATAATAGTAAGTGCCAAATCTAGGGAATCGTGTAGGACGTTGTTCTTTTTTTAATTTAAGAAAACTTTATTATACAGTTATGTACAATAGAATTGTGCTGAATTTATCAATACTGTGCTATAAAAGCACACAAGAAACATGTATGGAGGTTACAGACCTATGACTGTCCTCTGGCAATATGTGAAATAAAACAAAAATGTTAATCTTTAAACAACAGATCTGAATGTCTTTATCTTTTTAATCTTCTTATTTGGCGAGGCGGTGGAAGTTGTTCTGGAATGATATTAAGCAGGTCATTTTGATGGTTAACCACTGAGCGATGAAGTAGTATGTAGAAGCTGCGCAGGGTGGATTCAACTGTAGGCAAGTTCAAGTCTTTGTGTAGGTTGTCATTGCAGATGTACCAGGATGCATTAACGATTAGTCGAAGGACCCGGCTCTGTATTGTCTGAATTCGTCTGATTTGAGAATTGGATGCAGATCCCCATATACCATAGCCACACATCCATATAGGTCTCATCAATGAGAAATATATGTCTTTTTTAAGTAGCTGCAGTGTGATGAACCCTTCAACAGATGTTTAACTTGATATAATTTATGTCGGAGTCTTTTCACTAGGTTGCTTATATGTGTATTCCAAGTCAATTTTCTGTCCAAGTACAGACCTAGGTACCGCACTGACTCAGCATATGATACTTCTTCCCCTTATAGAGTGATCAATTGATTTTCAGTTTTATAGGTGAACTGAATAACATTGGATTTTCTAGGGTTCATTTTAACTTTCCATTTGTTACACCATACTGCAACGGGACCCTTTCGGCTCTCCCCGCCTTAAATCGTTTCAATAAGGCTTATCATCTGAGTGGGTGAGAAGGACATGAAATAACAACTTATATTTTAAATATTTACCTGACAAATTTATTGTTAAAACAGGTAATAACAAATAAACTATTTGAAAAAACAACAAGAAATGTAAATATATGTTATATATAAATATTCTACAAATATAAGAACCTGATTTAAATATAAGTAAATAAGGGAGCAGAAAAGAGCGCCCAAAAAGAAAAGATAATAGACTAATATAGTCGAAAACGGGAGGTACGAATAGATCTTCTAACATACCAGAAACTGACTTGCCAAACTAATACTAAATACACTGATATTCGCCATTACCTCAATCCTGCTGTCAGCTAACACACACTTAATACAAGCAGGACCAAATAGAATCAAATAGGGTACTTCTGATCTGAGACTAGCGAATGTCAGCGGAGACTTCTAAAGAAACAAAGCTTAGAAAACAAAGGGAATTAAATTTAGAAGGTATATAAACAAAATCGAAAAGTCTCACAATTCCTGCATCCAAGGTGTTCCCACAAGCATGACAGTTTCCGGATCCGTCTCAGCTGGTATTTGCTGGCCATGCCGCCATGGAAGTTCTTCCCTCGTATAATCGCTCAGCCACGGCCAGATCAAATCCCCTTGTATACCCCAGTCAACTTCCAATTCTCTGGACCAGCCCCCGCCTGCCCATATTGAAGTTACTGCTCCGGGTCATTGAACCAGACAGGCCACGCTGTCTCTAAACATCAACTGCCTACTTCGATTACCTCCCGCGGAGACACTCACTGCGTCAAATGCCCATAGCTGACTCACTGCGACTTGCTCCCCCAAGCGCCCATCGCAGACTACTTCCGAGTTGCTCCCTCAAGTCCCCATGGCTGACTCCCTGCACACTCTCATTCATCCGGTCAGCCAGAAATCGCGACGTAACAGAAAAATGTCAAATCAAATACACTAATGACAAGTAATGAAACAAAACCCACCAATCAAAAAGCGAATCGCTAATCAAATGATCTCACTCTTGATAACGAGAAAGAAGTTAGACAGAAAATGGCGTATAAAAGAACGCCATCTATGAAAGAAGTTAGAAAATAAAACAAGGTAGTCAAGGAAATAAGGAAAAGGAAAAAATCAATACTGGAAAGACAGGGTGCCGGAAAACAAACGGCACAATACATCCACTAAATGTAAAAACTGCTGCAATTTATTAGCTGCCATTTCACATGAACCTTTGCACAGAACAGCAACATCATCTGCAAACTGAGCTGTTGTTAAATTGGCGTCTCTGGGGAAATCAGACACATAAAACAAATAAAGGTAAGGTCCAAGTACACTACCCTGAGGTACACCTGCTTGAATACTTCTGACCTGGGATACTACATTTTCATACTTCACTGAAAATGTTCTGTTGCAGAGATAGGACTGTAGTATTCTAAATAATGTGTCTGAAACTATTGGTTTTAATTTACACAAGAGTCGCTCATACCACACTTTATCGAAGGCTTTTTCGGTATCTAAAATCAGACCAAGACAAACAGATTTTTCTTCAAAGTGTCCAAGATAGTGTCCACTACTCGATGTAGCTGCTGCGGGCAAGAATGTGAAGATCTAAATCCAAATTGAGTGATAGGAATAGTGGGGTTTATTGAATCTAGAAGCCGAGGAAGCAGAAGGCGTTAAAAAATCTTGGAAAAAATGGAAAGAAGACTAATAGGGCGATAACTATTGGGATTATTTTTAGGGTTCTCAGGTTTTGTAATCATCACAATGATAGCATGTTTCCAGTTCTTTGGAAAGTAGGTCAAACACAGAATGGCATTGTATATTTGAGTTAAAAATACAAGTCTTTTTCGGAAATGACATAAGCAATGGTTGAACGATTAAATCTTGACCAGGAGCCTTTTTTGTTGGGGTATGTGTTATTGCATTTAAAACTTGAGCGGGGGTGAAGAATGTAGTAAAGGGTGATAGTTGCAATGGAGTCTTCACTTCATCCAGGATTTTTTGTTTAAATTCGGGATTAACAGTAGCATTATATTGAAATTGTTTTATTAATATATCACACAAAACTGTTACCGTCTCCTCAGACGTACACTTCCTAGAGTCTCCCAATTTTAGCGGTGGTATTCTCTCAAAACTTTTTGTTATAACTTAAGTTTTTTTCCACAATGAACCAACAGCGGTATTTAGAGATAGCAGCTGATTTTTTTACAGCATCACTTCTTTCTTCTTTCAACATATCTTTTAGTTTCCTGGTAGCTCTATTATAATTAGTTTTATGGGGAGGATATCTAGTCTGTTCCCATAATTTACGACAGTATATCTTTTCTCGTAGCAGTTGCGCAATTTTCCCTGTAGGTCTCAGTCTATTACATTTTTATAGGATTTTTTACTACTGGCCAGATTTGCTGCATGGTGAACGTATCTGGTTAGTTTGCTAACAGCCACATTTATATCTTGAGTAGCTTTTAAAGGAAGTCTTAAATCTGTAATTTCATTGAGAAGGGCTGAATAGTAGTTCCAATCAAAAGGATAGTTTATTAATGCATAATTTTTATTCATACTAATTTCATTTGAATAAACAGTAACCACTACTGGGTAATGGTCTGAACTAAGTTCATAAGTATGGACTGATGGCATCGAGCATAAGTGACATATATTTTTATCAATGAAAAAATCCAGTACATCAGGCATCTGTCCTCTATCTGGATAGTGTGTGGGTTCAATTGGATGTATGAATTCTCAGGAGAGTTGTGTTGCCGCATCTAGAAGTATTAGCCCTCTTGGATTGGCTAAATTTGATCCCCATCTGGGATGTTTACAATTGAAATCTCCACCTAGTAGAAATTGATTATCCATGACATTAACGATGTCCCAAAAGTTGCAAAGAATTATTTTATTAGCAGGTGCAGAATAGAAAAAACCAATCTGATACTTCATTCCATTTGATATACGTGAAATTTGAAATTTGTCTTCAATAACTGGTAGTAATTCATCATGAGCTATGTGATTTTTGACAAGAATGGCAGATCCCTCTCTCCTGGTATTACTAGGATGATGAGCTCGAAAAGTTATAAAACCAGGTACATAAAAGTTCAAGTGGGGTGTGACTTTCGTCTCAGTTATTAATAAGATATCGATATTATATGAATCTAAAAATAACTTTAGTTCAAAATACTTGTTATTGACACATCTGCAATTCCATGTGCAAATTAATGAATTGTTGTCAGAATTCATTTTTTGTTAATAAGAGCAGGAAGAACTTGTTGCAATGTACTTACAAGAGGCAACAATATAGACATAAGAGTATCAATCTTATCCATCAGCTTATTTATCAATTCTTCACTATGACTAATAGCTGGGGAACCAATATTCTATTTTACAGTTTCAGCATATGAACGATCTGGTGTATATTAAGAGTAAGTTTTTGGTTCAGACTGCTTAAGAGTTCTAGACGCAACAGAGCACAGTTTCTTGGTTCTCCTCTTATCTCAGCGAACGTCAGCAGTGTGTTTCCATTGGAAATCGAACTTCCTCATGGTGTATCGTTGATTCTGGAATCCCACAGGGATCTGTTCTATCGCCACTACTATTCACTATTTACGTAAATGACATCCCTTCGACTCTACTGCACTGTAAGCATCACCTTTACGCAGACGATTTACAAATCTATATCCATACAACCCCTGACTCACTCAATGACGCAATACACAATCTTAACGAGGACCTTCAATCCATATCTGCATGGGCCAGAAAGTTTGGTTTGACTTTCAATGCAAGAAAATCACAAGCAATCCTAGTGGGACACCAACGTCTATTATGCAACATTACTCCTGCTCTTCCAGTCAAGTTAAACGACACAATAATCCCTTTTGCTTCCTGTGTTAAAAACCTTGGAGTTTACTTTGACACGCATTTAAACTGGAATTATCAAGTAACCCATATTATCAAAAAAGTGCTTTCCATACTACATTCCTTAAACAGCATTCGAAAATTCCTCCTGCTATCACTCAAGAAAATACTAGTGGAAACACTAGTAATGCCCCACTTCAATAATTGTGATTCTCTACTGACCGACCTCAATGTCAACCAGTCGCTTCGTATGCGATGTCCGTCGCGCTGACCACATTACCCCATCCTTCCAAACTCTAAACTGGCTACGGCTTAACGAACGTAGAAATTTTCATTCCCTTGTTCTCCTTTTCCAAGTCCTTCACACCTCTACACCTACCTAAATTAAACAATAACAAAAATAGATAGCAATATTACTTTAAATCGACTGTCTTCAATATTTTAAAAAGAAAATTTTATAATCAATATAAGAAATGTCGAAATCTAAATCCCATATTTTACATAATTCAGTGAATTTAGAACACATTCTTAACAGTGGTGAATTTTTATGTGATGAAGTGTTGGTTTCTCGTAGTGTAATAATAGGCGATTTCTTAAATTTGATGTTCAAGCAGTAAGCTGGATTTCAGCTTAACGCTGGATGTAACTAAATGTATTTAAATAATTAAAATACGATCATTTTGGTCCAGGGAGCACACATTTTGGTTCAAGGATAATTCGTTTAACATGTTTCTAAATTAATCTTGACTACATTCTTTAATAAATCACTCCAAACCAGTGTGAATATATCATGTATTTTGTACGAAGATAATTTTTTTGTGTTGACCCCACTATGCATGAAAAATAACATGGCATAAACATTTTTAAAGAATTACACGAAACAAATAATATGTATCTTACAGAATAATTAATACTTAATATTTGCCGCGTGTACATTTGTAAAGTTATGATAACGCAACGCAAACCAGATATCAGTCCCGTATTTGGAGTGAGAGAATATAGAAGTTTCAGTGAAATGAGTTTCTTTCTCTTGGCTGCTTTCTCACATTCTGAATTTCTATTCTATTTCAGATACATTGCTGAAAATTTAAATTATTTTGCAATATCACAAAGTTTTCCATCATACTTTGTGTAGCGAGGAAGTTAAATGGGAGAGGATATTGGGAAGAAATTAAAAGCTATTTTATAAATCGAAATACGTACCCGCTGAACACTCTTTGCTTGCTTACAGTGTGCCGGGCCGAAGGCTCTGTACGAACACTACGCCTGTATAAACGCAGACAAGGTTTTGGTTGTAACTCCTGATCTCATTCCTACGGGTAAGTAGCGAGAGACACAGATTTATATAACCATGGTTACGAATGTATCATTGTTTACTGCATACTTCGTTTGTTTTGTTCACAAACTCTCGTATTCAAGGAAATATCATTTGAAAGGAATTTCAGAACGAGATTGATGAGATTGTCAGAAAGAAAGAAAGAAAGAAAGAAAGAAAGAAAGGAAGAGAGAGAAAAAGAAAGGAAAAAAGAAATAAAGGAAGAAAGATAATATGTGCAAAATAACTGACCGTACTTTTTCATATAGCAGAAAGTTTACACGTTTTCAACTGGCAGTATTGTAGCCCTATGATTATTTTCAGATTTCAATGCAAAGCCTATAGACGCAAAGAAATATCATTTCTATGTACGTAGAAATTTTAACATTTAACTGTCTTTCACGCTGTAAAATTTATATTATAAACATGTTATGCGAAGAAGAATTACCTCTGTATTGCAGTAAGACTAAATACAGTTATTATTATTATTATTATTATTATTTTATTATTATTATTATTATTTTATTATTGTTAAGTGATCGTTTCATTTAATTTAGTATATTCCCTGTTGTTATTATTATTATTATTATTATTATTATTATTATTAGTATTATTATTAATTGTATTTTTATTTAATAAGTATATTATTGCTATTATTGAGTGTAATTAGCACTGCCACCGGGCATATATACTGTGTTTCTCTGGAAAAATAACTAAGGAAGAGACTTGCTTACAAATGGCTTTTAAGGAATCCGCAGGTTCATTGCCGCTCTCACATAATCCTGCCATCGGTCCCTATCCTGTGCAAGATTAATCCACTCTCTATCATCATATCACACCTCCCTCAAATCCACTTTAATATTATCCTCCCATCTACGTCTCGGCCTCACCAAAGATCTTTTTCCCTCTGGTCTCCCAACTAACACTCTATATGCATTTCTGGATTCGCACATACATACTACATGCCCTGCCCATCTCAAACATCTGGATTTAATGTTCCTAATTATGTCAGGTGAAGAATACAATGTATGCAGTTCTGCGTTGTGTAACTTTCTCCATTCTCCTGTAACTTCATCCCTCTTAGCCCCAAATATTTTCCTAAGAACCTTATTCTCTGTTCCTCTCTCAAAGTGAGAAAGAGACTAGTGAAGTGTTTGTGTGGAATGTGGCATTGTATGGGGGCAAAAAGATGGACATTACGACGAAGTGAAGAGAAACGACTAGAAGCATTTGAAATGTGGATATGGAGAAGGATGGAACGTGTGAAATGGACAGACAGAATAAGAAACGAAGCTATGTTGGAAAGAGTGGGTGAAGAAAGAATGATGCTGAAACTGATCAGGAAGAGGAAAAGGAATTGGCTGGGTCACTGGTTGAGAAGAAACTGCCTTCTGAAGGATCCACTGGAAGGAATGGTGAACAGGAGAAGAGTTCGGAGCAGAAGAAGATATCGGATGATAGACGACATTAAGATATACAGATCATATGAGGAGACAAAGAGGGAGACAGAAAATAGGAAAGACTGGAGAATGCTGGGATTGCAGTGAAAGATCTGATCTTGGGCAGAACACTATGAATGAATGAATACACATCAAATAATTTCATTGGATCTATAATTTCGATTCACGTGAAAATGTAACATGACTCACATTAAAATGTAACATGTCACATACTGGTACTCTAAAATATGTAGACTATTTTGTAGATGAGATAAAGTATTTTTTTCTTCTCTGATTTATTGTTCAATAGAGTACTAATTTAAAAATAATTGAACAGGAAAATGAGTATAGTATTCTAATAGTACTGTAATATAACTGTATATGTATAAGAGTGAATGTAAATTGATGTAACATGAGTCACATACGTTTAATAAATCTGACTTGAAAATAAACTACAATCTGATTTATGTCCAAAGTTACAAAAATGATTTCTTTGAATAATTTTCTTTACAAAAAATTTTGAAACCCTTGCAAGGTGTTCTCAGTGTAATGTGAGTGTGAGTCACATGAACTGACCAAGTTACACATATTCACAGAAAAATCTACTGCCACCTAATACTGGATATGTTTGTTTTTTTGTATTTTCTAATAAGTATAGGTGTTTCCGTATACAAGTGTTGCTGTAATCATAATATTATGTTAAGAGTAATTTTGAATTTACAGTCTTAGATATAGGGTAACACACCCCTGGAGGTGACATTTTGCATTATTTTAACATTTAAGACCCCAATAACACAAAGCCATTTAATAACAAATGTTTTTCTATTTAGTAGTGATATATTTTTATTTTTACTCCATGATTATTCCGCGTAAAGAGTAAGTTTGCCAAATCTGCACTTAATTTTAGAATGACCCATTCTTTCCTCTTTAAGATCGTCAGTAATTTTAATGTCACCTCAAAATCTGAGACAAAAACGAAGAAGAAGAAGAAGAAGAAGAAGAAGAAGAAGAAGAAGAAGAAGAAGAAGAAGAAGAAGAAGAAGTTCATCTCCTCACTGACTCTTTATTGTACATAATATAAATAATCAGGAAGACAATTTTTTTTTTTTTAATTTGGCATGGACTAAATTGCCACTGTACTTATCATTTGTAATAAAAACCCAATAAATTGTTACTATAAAATATTACCTATATTTTGTGTATACCTGTTACGAAATCCCAACATAAGATACTTCACCTGCCATAATTACGAACATTAAATCCAAACGTGTGAGATGGGCAGGGCATGTAGCACATATGGGCGAATCCAGAAATGCATAGAGTGTTATGAGTAGTTGGAAGGCCAGAGGCGAAAAGACCTTTGGGAAGACCGAGACATAGATGGGAGAATAATATTAAAATGGATTTGAGGAAGGTGGGATATGATGCTATGGATTGGATTAATCTTGCTCAGGATAGGGACCGATGGCGGGTTTATGTGAGGGCAGCAATGAACTTCTGGGTTCTTTAAAAGCCATTTGTAAAGTAAGTAAGTATGTGCAATAATAATTCAAGGGGTCAGACGCAAAGAGGTACAAGTGACATTTCTGAAAAAACGAGTTAAGTGCATCCAGAGTAAACTAAAGCATATAAAATTTTAGTGGCAAAGGGATATTTTATCTTTTAACCACATCACATTACCATTTATATTTTGGCCACTGATGACTCTCTTGGGTTTGTATTTCTCTGAATTTTTTACTAAACACTTCCTGTCTTTCTAAATTATTCTGTAGTGCTTTTATTCTGGATCTTTATGGTCACCCTCATTGAGGGCAGATTATTTTCTTTAAATATTTATATATAAAATTAAATTTAAAACTAAAACTTCACGGAATTTACGAAAGCTTTATACGTAGTTGTCAATCACATTTTCCCAAAATTAATTAAAGTGCACTTCTAATCCCTTGCTTCTAACCCTTTCAATTCATTATTGGTGATATGGATGAACAATAATGTTATTGAAAGAGTAAGGTGGTTCTGGAGAAGAATATTTTGAAAGATTTGAGGCTCTCTGTATAATTAACAGCATTAATAAGGAGCTAAAAAAACACTACACTTATTTCTTCGGTTTGAGCTTCAATTTAAAAATTAAATCGTGAGCCGCTCCAAAAAATATTCAAGACATCAATTATGAGGAATTAACAAAAATGATTAAGAAAAGCTTTGTTCAAGGAAAATTCTTGACTTTACCATAAGGAAATCAAGAATTTTATTAGATACATTTAGACCAGAAGAAGTTAAGGGAAAAAGTGCACAGCTAATAGTGAGGAAGGAGACGAATGTGAATGTCAAGGAATGTCATTATTGGGGAAAGAATATTTTATAGGAATTGTCGCAGTCAAAAGAAATGATTACAAGGAGTGTTTCAAAAGGTTGTGGAAGATCAAGAAACTACTTGATAAAATCTTCTAGTGGAATAATGTTTCAGAAACATACTGATCATTTGAAAGAGAGAAGAATTTGAAAGCTAAGGAGGGAAGATATACGTATTGAAGCCCATGTTTTTCGGGTTGTGTTGATTTTATTGTTCTAATAGCCAAAATCAGATTTAATAAATTCTTTATTATTTTCTGTATTCATTCACTTGACAGACATTTGAAAGATATATCAGTGGTATCGAAACCATGTGATTGCTACAGTTTATTCAGAATTAACAAGGAAACCGGCCACGAAGACCGATTCGTTTTGATCAAATAAGAGTTCCCTCCCATCTTTGGACTGAGTTGCATGTACTAGCTTTACACTTCTTCCAGTTGTATTTCAGAAAAAAATAATTAGTGCCAGCAATAATTGTATTTCAGATTAATAATTTTTATTTCTGAAAATATAATTTATATTTCAGATTAATAAGTTTTACTTCAGAAAATATTGTTTGTATTTGAGATTAATAAGGTTTATCTCAGAAAATATAATTTATATTTCAGAATAGTAACTTTAATTTGAGAAAACATCAATTATATTTTAGATAAATTATTTGTATTTCAGAAAATATCAATTGCGTTTCAGATTATTGTTTTGA
Source organism: Periplaneta americana (assembly GCF_040183065.1). Lineage (NCBI taxonomy): Eukaryota > Metazoa > Arthropoda > Insecta > Blattodea > Blattidae > Periplaneta > Periplaneta americana. The sequence continues at coordinate 39,401,913 of NC_091131.1, read as the reverse complement.
GACTAGTAACTTTAATTTGAGAAAATATCAATTATATTTCAGAAAATATCATTTTTATTTGAGACTAATAACTTTAATTTGAGAAAATATCAATTGTATTTCAGAAAATATCGTTTGTATTTGAGACTAGTCAATTATATTTCAGAAAACATCATTTGTATTTGAGACTAGTAACTTTAATTTGAGAAAATATTAATTGTATTTCAGAAAATATATGTATTTGAGACTAGAAACTTTAATTTGAGAAAATATCAATTATATTTCAGAAAATAGCATTTGTATTTGAGACTAGTAACTTTAATTTGAGAAAATATCAATTGTGTTTCAGAAAAGATCATTTGTATTTGAGACTAGTAACTTTAATTTGAGAAATTATCAATTGTGTTTCAGAAAATATCATTTGTATTTTAGACTAGTAACTTTAATTTGAGAAAATATGAACTTTGTTCCAGAAAATATCATTTGTATTTGAGATTAGTAATTTTAATTTGAGAAAACATCAATTGTATTTCAGAAAATATAGCAAATATAAACCAAAAGAATTAAATATGTCAGCAACATAAACAAATCCATTCCTTGGTAATGAAATGAGTTATTATTAAGTTATGCTTTCTAAAATAGAAACGTTATACTCCATCAGCTTATAGAACGTCTCTGACAGTTGTGAGTGGCATTGTCAACATGTATCGGCCAAAGTTACAGAGCAGCAGAACAACCAAAAGTTTTTTTTTTTTTTTTTTTTTTTTACTGGACGATGCCATTAGGTTAATCATACACTCTGTAGAAATGTCACACTAAAGCTAATAGGTTTGTAATAAATATTTACACTAATCTGATTCATATTAACTACATATACACACATCCCTAAAATAAACTTAATGCACATTATTCGGCACCTGGTAACTGATCACATTGTTCTGTTCCAATAGACACGGCAACTCCAAGTTGTTAACCATGGAGACGTTTACAAATCCCTGTAATGGGATAGGCCAGTTCAAGGTCCTCCATCGCTTTCGTTTCTTCTCTCCCTTCTACACAAGAACTGTCAAGAGTCATTCTCTGAGCAGAGGGACTTTAATTTCTGAAATACAGACGACACTTTCTCAAATGAAATTGATAAATCTGAAATACAAATTGTATTGTATTTATTTACGTTCCATGATATTCGTACATTGCTTCACAGCTAGAATGTGAAACATGTCACGAAAATCTTAATAGTACTACAAAGTCTTAATTCCTAGTCACAGTCTAGTTGAAATATATACAGAAGAGTTTTAGAATATACTCATACAACACAAGGGGTTAGTATTGATACATAATACAAGACAGAAATATTCATGCAGTGTCGTTGAATGTCATAAATTCACCTACAAATAAAAGGTGTGAGAAATTAGGTACAATAGAACCTCTATTATTTGTAGTAATGAACGAGGTGTGCTGAGCATTTTCGTAAATTTAGTGAATAATGCTTACACTTTCGTAATTTTCTCTATGGTCTTGTATTCAACATGCTAGGTAGTGTACCAGAAATTCACTGATTTATGTGTGGTTGTTAACGAGTTTTTAGGGGGCGAGAAAACTCTTTTTAATGACTTCTGTGGCAAGATAGGAATAGTGGAAGTCTCAAGTTGTATATTTACTTACTTTATACACTCTAGCCTCGATTTTTATTAAATTGCACACGGTTGTGATGCCAGACTTGTATTCTGTGATGAACCACAGTTTCTCGTTCCCTAAACCACTCAATTATTTGTACTTTTTTATACTTAGCGCCAGTGGCGGCCGGTGAGGCAGTCTGGTGGTGGTGCCAAAAATGAAAAAAAAGATTGTACGCAAATTACCCTAGTGAAATTCATAATCGCAGCTCACGTTTACATTATGTTAAATAAAAACATTAATCAAACCAGCTATTTTACCAGGTGTACAGTTAATAATGCATCTAGTAACAGTTACAATAACATTTCCGAAACTAATAACGAAATTTACAGATAGAGATAATGCAAAACTTTCACAGTATTGTTAGTCAAATACAAATAAATTTTATAACTAGTAAAATTACTGACAAAAACATACGAGAGAAACAGTGATATAGATAATAAACGAACACATTTGCACTTTATTTAACAGGCCGATGAATCCAAGACAGCGGCCTGAATAACACATGTTCATGTCCTGCACAGATCTCATGTATCGTTAACAGAAGCATCAATACTATAGCAACAGTGTAGCGATATTTATTTGCCGCAAAATAAAACAAATATTACACAACATTAAAAAACAGTTTTACATAATATGAAAAAATATTTATCTTTCTAAAAAGAACCATGACTATCTCTGCATTTAATATAGTTAAATGGATAATACTTTACACATTCAAATCCAAGTTATGTGCTTTAGTTTTGAAATGGCAACATTACGTTAACATTTGGCGCGGAACTTTAACTTGTGTTTTCGTGCAAGTCTGCGGTTGATGGTTCCTGCCTAACGTCTCCAACAATCCTGCCATCTAGCGAAAATTCTGCATTACTGTGCTCTAGCGGGTGGAATATTAACAACTAAGTCAAATCGAATTCGGCTCAGTGTCTGCCATAAGAAACGTATATAAACTAGAATCAGTAGCCTTTTGTACAGTGTTATATGGACGTAAGCAGTGCCACGCTGAAGTGGCTCCAACGTTTGGAGAAATGCTGCAAGAGTGCGTCCCGATCTGTGCGCGCGCTCATTAAGATGAAATACGAATAAAATGTGTAGAAATAAACTATTACAACTGCTTTTTACGATATTATTTTTTGTTTCTTTCATTGGCGGTGCCATGGCACACTGGCACTACCCCAAAAGCCGCCCCTGCTTAGCGCAACACGATTTCTTTCGATACCTGTGGAAGACATTTAATATAGAAGTTATACAGTACGACAACTCAAACAGTAGATCGTATTGTGTACGAATTAAAGTTTTGTAATAACCATCTCCAGAAAAAATAACGTGCTAATGTAATGTACAGTACTTCATATATTTCTGTAACAAAAAAATCCGAAAGGAAGGCAGTCAGATAATCCGCCAATCGGTTAATAGAGTGACAGATAATCGGGGTTCTACTGTACTTACTTCTTTAATTTGACCCTAAATAATCTTATGTTTTGAGTTTGATTTTTTATATCCATAGGGAGGCTATTAAAATTTTTTACTGCCATATAGAGCGCTCCTTTTTGATAGCACGATAGACTTGCCAATGGAGTATGAAACTCATTTTTTGACAGTAATTATACCATGAACTCTTCAGTTAGTGACAAAGTTTTTCACAATTACATAGGAGGAAGTTTATTAATGAAAAAATATACTGACAAGCCATGGGCATTATTTGTATTTTTTTTAATAGTTCTACACAATTCCCTAGATTTGGCACCTACTGTTATTCGAACAAATATGACACTTAAGTGCACATACTGTAAAGAGACTTGCAGGAAAAAATTGGAAAAGTTCAGGAGATAGCTTGAACAAAACACACCAAGTGTACAGTAGTGGCAAAAAAAAAACTGGACGGACCCTTGTAGCTGATTTCAGAGCCTTGTTCACTCCAGAGCACGATAGACTGGTAACTAAGACTTTCGTGGTTCGAATCCTGCCTGGGAAGGAAACTTTTTTTTTTGTTCCTTATTCAAATTTATTCCCAATACTTTTCGATTGCTGGTAAAATTCATGTTCTGGGAATAAGTTAATTAAGTAGTAAAATATCGCTGCAATCGAAAAGTATTGGGAATTAATTTGAATAAGGAACAAAAACAAGTTTTCTTCCCAGGTAGGATTCGAACCACGAAAGTCTTAGTTACCAGTCTATCGTGTTCTGGAGTGAACAAGGCTCTGAAATCAGCTACAAGGGTCGGTCCAGTTTTTTTTGCCACTACTGTACATGAAGTCTAAGGAACGGAAATTCTACTAATAGCCAAAGAAAAAAATGATGAACAAATTAGAAACAACGTAAAACAAAATACAGCCACCAGCGTAGCTCAGGCGGTAGTGCAACTGCCTGCTTATCTGGAGCTGCACTTGGGTGTGAGTTTCAATTTCACTTGGGCTAACTACCTGGTTGGGTCTCTTCCGAGGTTTTCTTCAACTCTAAGACGAATGGCAGGTAATCCTATGGCGAATCCTCAACCCCATATTACCAAATACCATCTTGTTAGCACAAATTCCATTGCCACTAAATAACTAGAAGCCGATACAGCGTCGTTAAATAACAGACTGAAAATAAAAAGAGCCTCAGATTAGTCACAGAAGCAGTGAAAATCTATCACACAACAATAAGAATGCTTTTGAGTACACAGAGAGATAGGATGAAAAGAAATCATATGTAATGTGCATGAAACTAGACTTACTTACTTACAAATGGCTTTTAAGGAACCCGAAGGTTCATTGCCGCCCTCACATAAGCCCGCCAGCGGTCCCTATCCTGTGCAAGATTAATCCAGTCTCTATCATCATACCCCACCTCCCTCAAATCCATTTTAATATTATCCTCCCATCTACGTCTCGGCCTCCCTAAAGGTCTTTTTCCCTCCGGTCTCCCAACTAACACCCTATATACATTTCTGGATTCGCCCATACGTGCTACATGCCCTGCCCATCTCAAACGTCTGGATTTAATGTTCCTAATTATGTCAGGTGAAGAATACAATGCGTGCAGTTCTGTGTTGTGTAACTTTCTCCATTCTCCTGTAACTTCATCCCGCTTAGCCCCAAATATTTTCCTAAGCACCTTATTCTCAAACACCCTGAACCTATGTTCCTCTCTCAGAGTGAGAGTCCAAGTTTCACAACCATACAGAAGAACCGGTAATATAACTGTTTTATAAATTCTAACTTTCAGATTTTTGGACAGCAGACTGGATGATAAGAGCTTCTCAACCAAATAATAACACGCATTTCCCATATTTATTCTGCGTTTAATTTCCTCCCGAGTGTCATTTATATTTGTTACTGTTGCTCCAAGATATTTATGAAACTAGACTAGACTGATTAATTACGTACAGCACCATTTCACAAAACATAACGATCCAACCCAAACAATACCCATACATGAAACATATTCTTCGGGGGGGAGGGGGGGGGGAACTGTCTGGATGATAAAGCCAAGCAATAGTTCTTAATGATAAATGATGCACCAAACTGTCAGCAAATACAACATATCATTTAAAATTATGAAAATTGAAAAGAAGAAAAAAGTGACACAACCTTCTCAAGATAAACAATTCTGTCCAGAAACAAAGTGGCTAAGGGCTAGTGCATACATAACAAACAGTCAGATGACTGTATCATTGTTTGCACAAGGCCCTTAAGAACATATCGTTGCCTTGGAAGAAAACCGTCACAACTCAAAGGTCACCACATTTTTATTTTTCCGTAAATTTTAATTGCCAAAAATGTAAACTTTTATGTGGAAAACCGTCACAAATTAAACTCTTTACTTTCTCTAAAAAATAAAATAATTACACTCTAATAATGAAAGCTTTGCCTTTAATTAACCTAAAATGATCTCCCAATTATTGGGGGAATACAGTCATAATACAAAAGGGATTTATTATTATCATAATAATATGTAATCCCCATTTCAGTTTGGTTGATAGGCTTTCCTCTCTACTCACACTCTTTACCATCCGTGAAGGGGAAGATGCTACTGACTATCTTACTAACGTTCGACTAATTGACTTTGAACATAGTGAAGATTCTTACTATTGAAAATGTATGGAACAACAAGTTTTGATGGAGAAATCATTGCAATAAGTGAAAGTCTCAGGAATCTTCTATGCCACATCAATAAATTTAAAAATGCAATTATATTGTCAGACTCCAAAGCAGCTATTCTATCAATAGTCTCTAGACACATACCTTCATCTCAAACAGCAGAAATAACTAAAATGCTCTCTCAATTAATATCACTCAATAAAAGAATTGTATTCCAATGGATACCATCCCATTGTGGAATCCTGGGAAACGAGAATGCGGATGCTTTAGCAAAGAAGGGCAGCACTGCTACTTACAGATCTGTTACTAAATCTACGTATTACTCTGTGAAAAGATTTATTACATCTACATACTTAGAATTCAACAAACAAAATTTGATAACACAATCTAAAAGGAAAAAATGGAACTCTCTGCATCAAAATCCACAGTTAATTCCCGATTTACCACGAAAATCGTCTGTAGCTGCATTTAGATTGGCAACAGGCCATGATTGTTTGGCCAAACACCTGCATAGAATTGGAATATATCAGTCCCCTAACTGCCCATTGTGCAACTCAAACCAAGAAATGGATTCGGAACACCTCAAAATCTGTGCTTCAGTGGCTGGCCATGATAATATCTTTGAAAAATATTGGAGTGTAAGAGGTCAAATGACTTTATTGTCAAACGCCTGGCATTAGAAAACAACAACAACATATTTCAAAAATCTATACTAAGTGTTTGTATTTCATTTTATCATTGTTTATATCAACTGGCACATTAAAAAGCTACTGACAGCAGAAGATAAATGTTTTCCTCACCGCTAGTTGCTACTCTACAGCATACACAACGAGACAATCTGTACTGTGTCACTCCCCCCTGACTTCATAATACAAACTAATATCCCTTAATTTAATTACCGGTAATTATTAGTTGAAAATATTGTAAGAACGACACTAAAATATACTGAAACATGTAATTGTCAAACATCTGTGTCACTGTATTTTATATCCACTTATGTACTTTATTTAATATTTTATTTTCTTGTGTGTACAACTTGGGGGGTGCAGGTATAAGAGGTAACAGCTATCGGTTTGTTGCTGGCGGACACAGGGCAAGCAGAAGGGGAAAGAAATGCCTTCGCATCCTCTCAACATGTATGAAATGTCGTTTAGTAAATTGTATCTTCATTTTCCACATAAATAGGGTGCTTATTAAGATTTTTGATGAGGGAGGGATAGAATCCTAAGATAGAGAATATCTCGTTGGCATTGGATCTCTGACTCATTTTGTCATCATTAATTTACAACATCATCAATTTATCATCATGTATACAATAGCCTGGATTAAGTTCATGGTGCGGTGTGCGGAACAGTATAAGCATCCAACCATATCGGAATTTCTCTGAACTAAACGTATTTACGTATTGCATCACTCTTATCTTAATACACACAAACTGATGACAACAGAGCGACACAGACGACCTCAACCTGATTCGATACGGCTAACGCTTGGTCACACTGAGTTGCTTGTCTTGCATCTTGATCATAATAATAATAATAATAATAATAATAATAATAATAATAATAATTATTATATCCATGAGCAGGCTTAAGTGATCACATCAATTTCTACTAATCAATACTATAGCCTAAATCCAAGATATTTTCAAGGTGTTTTATCAAGTTCCTACAGTGGCTGGGACATAAGTAATATTCACCCTTTCGAATGTTGGAATTTCGTATTTGCAGCAACACTCGTTAAATCATATTTTTCCACTTCTATACTCTTCTAGAGTACTGGACATGCTTTTTAGATTCCATTTTTCATATTCTCTCTTCGACATGTTTGATATTATTCTGCAAAACAGAATGATATTACACCATTAAAACAAACTACAGGCCTATAAACACTAATATACATATTATATACACAAACTATTGACTAAATTAATACACTTACTCCCAACACATTCAATAATATTGAAAACCTTCTATGTAATTTTAAATCACACGGGATCGTAATGTAAACATGTATTACTTAATCTCAAGGTGGAGACGCGCGAAAGTGTTTAATTTTTGGCCAGTGTTGCCAACACATAAATTGTACCCCCGTCAATATAACACTTGGAAGTCCGTCAAAAAAAAAAAACAATAATAAGATCAAATATATATATATATATATATATATATATATATATATATATATATATATATATAGCAAATTTTAACACAACTTACCAATCCTGATTAAAATAATAATTCGTCAACATAACTTCATTACCAGGAAATCTGAAATAGGGAATTCTTAAACATAGTATGGAAGAGGCAGGGCTGTTCAAATAAAAAGCAAAATCTCTCAAAAATTAAACAATTAAAAATGTCAAAAGACGATTGTAGTTGTAATCCCCTGGTAGAGGGGAAGAGAAGGCCTAATGGCCTTATCTCTACCAGGTTAAATAAATAAATAAATTGTAATTACCGCCAGAAAATCCGTCACCCGTCAAAGCCATTTTTTCCGTCCAGTTGGCAACACTGTTTTTGATTGAGGAACAGCGCTCGTAGTGAGTATAGGCCACAGAAGTTCTCTATAGCTGTGGTATAGACGCCAGATCACTTATAACAGATTGCTCATCCCTATGTTAAAATCCGTAGCACTTTAAAGAGAACGTAAACGAACACGAGAAGGCAGTACAGTCGCAGTACAGGGAGTTATGACATGACTCCTTATGTAACAATTAGATGACAGCATAGTAAACCTGACAAAAGTTGTTACCGTCAAAGCCTATAAGGCCGAGCAATCTGGATATATATGATCTAGGGTATAGGTTAAAGCATAAAACTATATTAAGCCCGGTTCAGACGGTGCTTGTTTTCTTGCGTATTTCCTTGCTGGCTAGCAAGCTGGCTCCCGTGTTGGCTACAGTGATGGTTGTTGTTCTCTTTTCACAGGTCATAATGCTGTTTCATCTGTTGCCAACATTCATGGTCAAAAAGAAACTAAACTGCGAGTAGAAAACAACTAAAATCCTACATTAACAATAGTAAATATCGTAATAAGCCATAAGTGCAAAACAGCTAAAGTCCGATATTTAATTGCTGTTTCTTAGAAACTAAAAAATATAGAAAAACACAGGTTTAGTTGGAAAATAACGAAATGGCTACATGGTTTCAGTGGTGATACTATATTATCATTGTTGGTTCCAGCCTGCAAACCTTCACGAAAAATAGCAAGGAACGTACCCTGGAAATGCAGCAAGCTAGCCACCAAAGCAGCCACCAGAGCGCATTACTGCCAGCAAATGAGCATGCAGGCTAGCCATCAGCCCAGCCACCTGGAAATCCATCATGGAAACAAGCACCGTCTGAACCGGGCTTTAGTTGCGCTGGTTCGCGATAATTGGTACACTGGCGTTCAAAGATATCTGATCTACGATTTTATAATTGTGTAAGCGAACTTACCATCCACGAATAAGTCAGAACCAAAGAGATAAAAAGTGATAAATTTCGAAGGAGTTCTACTAGTTCTCATTACATAACACCATTATTGGGGCCGTTAAAAATGACAGGGAAAATGATTATGTAGTTTAAGCATAAATTATTGTCATAATTGACAATATCAGCGGTTTCCAGCTACACCCAGTGTTGTTTTATAATCAGTATAGTGGGATGAAAAATTGAATTCTATAATGCGGGTATATTTATGTACGATTGGCAATACTGACCATTATCTTCGCCATCTATTCATAGAAGTAATAACTAAGGAAGTCACACTTACACCAAAAAATTATCGATCACTATCGATAAATAGTACAAAGAGCTTATATTTTAAACAATATTTAGTCATAGTTAGTGCTTTTTTTCTTGCGGAACTCGCTAGAATGGCGTTCCTGCACCTTTTTGTTATGTTTTCATAATGGTACCAAGAAATGTGTTAATAATTGTTTTTAACATGATTTTTCTTTGAACTACGCCCACGTCTTGAAAGTCTTAAAGTTGAACGAAAAGGGGGTTAAAAACGACAAAATTCCCGTGTATTGGACAGAAATTATCTCCCACTCCGCTATAATGTATTCTACACAGAGTTCCACCACCTTTTTCTCAGAAGAAAAGAACTAATTATAACATTTAAATGTATTTATGTTAGTAATTGATTAACTAGCGGACTTACTCGTGTTAATTATGTAAGTCTGTGCGGCTTACAGCTGTTTCGGTGCTTCATCACACCATCCTCAGAGCCTACTAGATCTCGGCGTCGTCTCGAACTCCTCTGCCTGTTATGTGGGCGCGTTTGATTGTTGAAAGGTGTTGAAAAGAGGAGTCAAATAGTGTGAGGCAGAGAAGTTCGAGATGACGCCGATATCTAGTAGGCTCTGAGGATGGTGTGATGAAACACCGAAACAGCTGTAAGCCGCACAGACTTACATAATTAACACGAGTAAGTCCGCTAGTTCATCAATTACTTATATTCAAGTGTTAAAAGTAGTGTATGCAAGATTCAAAATGGAGTATTTATGTTATTATTTTTATATACGTTAGAAAATACGTGAGCGCCTACCTTTAAATACCCGTATAGAGTAATGATGACAAAGTCTTTGATCTTGTTTCTATTTAATCCAAATTAATCTGGCGGTAAAGAAGCACAGAAGGATGGCACAATGAGCTTTCACCAATAAACAGATTAGCCTACTTGGACGTTTTTACGGTTATAGTCTACTTATCTTTAAATTATAGTACGTATACTTAAATTATCCTTTTTTTTTCTTTATGCACGTCCTCATGCTGATCATTTTTCGAATCTAACATTAGGAACGATTATATGAGGATGTTTGTTTCAAAACCACGTAAGTCCATTTTAGATAATGTTTGAAAAAAATGCGTAAAACTATAACACCTAAACAAACGTCCCTAATTTCTCTAATTATATCCTGGAAAGTTCCGAGGTTGTTGCACATCGCTCTACCAATATAATAGACAACTCGAGACAGAAATAGCTCTTCAGAAGATTTTAGTCTCTGTTCACGCTATTTAAAATTTATATACCAACTCATCACGGAATGTGGTTTGGTGCGTTGATCTACGTTCTATGGTTTGAACCAGAGACGTTGTAAAATGTAAAGAGAGCATTTGAACCAACGCGCACAGAAGACTCATTGATTTGAACCTACATCATTCTAGGATTTGAACGAACAATCTGTATTACGTCATTCACTGAAATCGACTGTAGTACAATCGATACGATGCGATATTCGTCCTGTCGATGATCAAATATCGTAAAACTCGACTCATTGCAATTATAGTGCCATCTATAGAGAGTTTCACAAACTACAAATTAAAACGCACCCCCATAGATTGCAGCACGATATGTTACTGCATCACTCTTCCATCTGTGGCCACTATACCGAAGTTTTGGTTCTTTTTCTGCATTATAAGGATAATGTAGAAACTTACATGCACTTTTAAAATATTCCTTGGCGTGTTTCCTTCCAGAATTTTGCCATCTAAATTCTATAACAACTTTTATATCTCCTTACATACTGATTCATTTCACAAGACATTATTCATTCGTCTACACTCTAGAATATAGATGTAACAGTACGATTTTATTTTCCCAGCCATTTTACATCCAGGATGCGAATTGGCGAAGGGGGGAATGTCGAAGATCGTCCCTTCTGGAGAATCTGACGCTTCCTGCTGAAAGGTATTAATTTCTTTCAGCCAGGACAACATTTATAGAGTGCACATAGTTTCTGTATTTTATATTTTATTATTTTTAATTGGTTATTTTACGACGCTTTATCAACTGCTATGGTAATCTAACGTCTGATTGACATGGAGAGTCCAGGAAATGAGTCCAGGGTCCAGCGCCGAAAGTTTTCCAGAATTTTCCCTTGATGGGCTGAGAGAAAATTCAGGAATAAACCTCAACCAGGTAACTTGTCCCAATAAGGATTTGAACCCGGGTTCGCTCGTTTCACGGTCAGACATTTATATATTATTAATGCATTATGTAACAGTTTTTCTCATTTCTACTTTAACGTGAGTTGAGCCCGACAACATTATGCTAACTGCTAGTTATTGTGGACAGTATGTTTATCGGCAATCAACATTTTATTGTGCCCCCCCCCCCCGGAAGAAATATTAAACGCACACTCTTATTACACCATTGTTCTTTAAACACAGTTAGTTCAACGTCTGTCACTAATTTCTTATCTCGTCTTGGTTTGCAGGTTCTGTGTGATACTAAGGATACATTGAAAATTTTACACGTTTGAAAAAATCTGAACTTTGCATAATCCGGTAATGTCCTAGCGTTTTTTAAACATAATATAATCAAATATGGTAACACTTCAACTCTAGTTGCGTTGCTTTTTATGTTTTATTAAATATGTTACCTCATCTTAAGTTTAGATATAATTATCTTGACGAAATTGTTGACCAAACAATTAACCAGGCCAACATAACAACACATTGATACGATATGACATACATAACACCATAACGCAATATGACATGCTGGTGGCATAATAATAGCAGCAATCTACAGTATATGTAATAATGGGATTGAAACTATAATAACCATATCTATTATTTTAGTTTATGTCTTCTTTCCTTTCTGAAAACAAAAGAAAAATATATAGAATTACGGTCTTACTAATAAAAACCCTATATACAGACGTTTAACTGTCTTATACAATGAGCAGCTCGTTTATAAGTCGTGTGTAAATTCCTTACTAATAATCACTACGTACGTCGTGTATAACAGTACAACTGTTACACAGCTACGTCATAGTTTCATCATTACTTCATTACGAAAGGTAATAGAATATCTGAGGCTCTCGATTGTATCCGGTAGAGCGCTCTAGTGTGCCGCGTTAAGTATCGATAGTACAACTGGCTCTGATCGATTACCACTTTACATTTTGGTTAAAGAGTACGAGCTGCAGCAATATTATTATATTTATTCTGTGCTCTTTGGTTTGTTCTCCTGTGGTTACAAGGCAACAATCATGAAATGGCAGTCGATGCGAACAGCTGTTAGATGGGCGGCCATTTTTTCTCTATATGCAACGCTTAAACAAGGGGTTTCATGTATATAACTACTGCAAAGCAATTCCCATTGTATAGTTACAGACTGTTTATATATCCATCGTTTATGCATGGTTTATTAGTGATGTGTTCTGTCCAGAGCCTTCTTAAGTTACAAGCCGGAGCCATACGTCGGCAACACTGTAATTAACTGTCACCCGGAAGCCTACTATCCAGAACACGTGTTTGTGCTAATGTCGATTTTCAGTGTAAATTAATGTTACAATATAAGTGTGTGTCCATGAATTACGTTCGCGGTCGTACCAAACGTTAATTGTTGATGTATTATAAACTAAGTGCGTGTTGGAGATGAAAACAAGACAATAAATGAAAATATGGCTGCAGTCTTTGGCAATTTTTACGGTTATTATTAATGACGAAATGATTGACATTTCTTCTAAATATTAAATATTGCGTAAACTACATTTTTACAGTCTTACTTGTGGTTTGTGGTGTATCAGAATTCTAGCCAAATTGTTGGGTCTCGCCTGCTATATCAGTAAAGTTACGCCGTTGATTTTCAAGTTCATTGTAAACAGCTGTTTTGTGATCCCATAAATGTTGCAGTTTTGTTGAAGATTCGGAATGCCTGCTATACGTCAGAACTTATGTATTTGTCTATGGTCAGAACTGTCTATATTTGTAGATGCATACGCTCACTTTGTTGGTTTTCAAGGTTTGTTCATTAATATTATTTCTTTTGTAATAAATTAGTTATAAACATGTTTCTTTTCACTTCGTATTTACAGGATTTAAAGTTCACTAAGCTTACGCTAATTGGCACATACTTAATAGATAATGATGTGTTTTGTTACGTATTATGTTGAAGGTATGTTTCTTATTTTTTTCATAGATCTTTATACTTGGCCTTGGCCTATTTAAAATTATATTTTAGAAAATTTGTAACAAATAATTTAGGATAACAGTATTGTTATGGTGACTGGAGAGATTCAAACTAAAAGTGGCTTCCTGTGCATCTGAAACAGTTATAGAAAAAAACGACAGATAATCACATGAAATTAAAATGTATATGATATCCTAGATCTTTCACGTCAGAGGTGAAACAACATAAAGCGGCAAAACATTGTCAATTTACTACCCACATAATGGTTAATTGATTGGAATAGGGTATTGCGAAAGTACGTCGTTATTTTATTTATTTTTGGTACAAGTAACATTTCTTTAAGTATTTATTTATTTTCCGTTGTACCATCAATAAAAAACAAGTATGCTTTTAATTTTTTTAAAGTTATAAGTGGCTGTATGCAAGTACTTAAGGGATATTCTGAAACTCAAATAAAATACAATTTCGGATTCCGGAATAAATACGTAGGCCTACATGAATACATTGAATCTTGATCATATGCACTTAGTTTTGTATCAATTAATGTCGAAAATGTACATGTGACAACGAAATCAAAGCGCTAAAACGTCAAACGCCATGCCTTTATTTCGCCTCCGCCCGCCTCCACTCAGCGTTGCCAAGCCTACCTATGCTCCGGCTTGTAACTGAAGATGGCTCTGGTTCTGCCCAAATCTGCATAAGTCTCGTATAAAACTATACACGGTTATTAGTAAGACTGGTAGCCTGTAACAGACATAAAAGCCTAAACTTACACATTTATTCGTATATTATTAGTGTTATATCCTGTAATATAAGTATGACATTTGTTGTAATTTACTGTTCTTTTTTTTTTTCCGGAGGTGGGAACTGAAGGTTTGCTCCGCACCCTGAGGCTTATTGTCCTTACCACTCCTGTTCTGCGCAAAGACGTTATAATAGTATACTAGACTCACACAGAGCGCTGGTGTGCTGTCCAAAATTGAAACCAGTCTGCGCATGTTTACGCCGCCATGCTACTGGTAGAAATAGAGCGGTAAACACGATTGTCATACTTGTCCTTTGTTTTGTCTCGGGTGTTTTTAGTGAATAGTGTGAAAGTAATGGCAATATAATTTTGAAAGATGATATATTATCGCCGCGGACTCATGGTTAACATGTCGGCATCATACAATAACGTGCGGTGTGGTTTAAAAAAATAATTTTGCCGACCGATTGTTGCTCTGTAGGTTTCACTCTAAGCGTCACGTTGTCACGTCTACTTTCTCGATAAGAATAAGCACTAGTTTGTTATATTGTTAAATGGCTATTATTATTATTATTATTATTATTATTATTATTATTATTATTATTATTATTATTATTATTATTATTATTATTATTTCATATACGAGTACGTTGGATTTCTTAAGTCTTAATAATAACTCTATAATAATAATTTTTAATCACATACCTTAATGTTCGTCCTCAGCACAAGACATTGCAACCTCGGGTTTAGTCTACGTGGATTAGACAAGTAAGTGTCATTTAATAATAATTGAAGCAGCTTATTGGTTGCATTATTGAAATTGAGGCGAGTGATTGGAGCGGCGACACAAGAAATTGAAAACAATAATACAATTAAATTTCAAAGACCTGCCGAACGCATGAGGCCGCTCAAAGACCTGCCGAATGTTAACCATGAGAGCGCGGCGATAATACCATCCCTGTTTAATTTTCCAAGCTATTTGCAAAAGGTACGATATAATATTATCTCTGTTGTTACAATATCAATATCATTAAAAATCAATCAGTAGTTTACGACAATAAATAATACTTAATTGTTAGTACAGGTATATCAGACTGTAGAGAAATCCCACTGAGTGAATTATTTAAACTTACACATCAGATGTTAAAACATTAGTGGAAAGATAACTTTTTGTTTTTATTATGTAAATGAATTTATCTGCAAGATAATAAACTTTCATTCAAGATCCATATATGGATAAATAAATATACAGATAATAAATAAATAAATAGCTATAATAGCTAAGCCTCCTTTGTGAATTTATGATTCAGAGTGCACCTATAAATAACTCTTTTACGTTTTGCCGGATATATTTTATTAACAAAAGCAAGGAATGACATCTTATTGATATTGCATATGTGCATAAAAATTATGTACCATCACTCCGCAAGCAATGATAATATATCTATTTTATTTATTTAAAATAAAAATACAATATGTAAAAAATCCACACATAAAAAGTATGTGGTTTTTTTATCTTGCATAAAGTGATTGTTTAGTTTTTAGGTCTTCACGTTACCTACTGTTTGCAGTGTATTAGGTACCGATACTTTTTATAATTGATAGCATTCCCTTTATTAATTGAAGAATGAATTCAATGTAATTTGGCTACCTTCGCATATTATATTTTACCAGATTACCTATGTCCTGTGGTCTAAAAGTACCGGTAATATAATTTATTTTTGATTCTCTAAAACTTAACAACAAGTCTATACTGATTATCGTATATTTATTTTACTTAGGAATTTGATTATAACAAGAACTTGTGTAATCAAGGTGCATATATTTATGTCTTGTGATCTAAGAGTTAATATGTTAATATAATTTTAGATTCTCTGAAACCTAACAATTTGCTGATTATCGTAAAATTATACAATCTATAATGTGTATTGTGTAGGCCTATTTAGGGATGTAACAGTATGTTTTCTATAAATTGCTGCATACGTATTTTCTTTTCTTTAATGTTCTAACACATATCAATGAAACTTTGAATATGTTTATTTCGTCCTAATTTTACGTTAAACGTCGAAAATGGCCATAATATGTCAATTTTAGATCATCACAGCGTTAAATTGCGTGATTTACGCACTGCTACTATTTGTCTGCTCTCCAACAATATGGCGGCTAGCGCAGCGTTCAATTTGCCCCGGTTTCCTCGTTTCGCGCAGCCGAGACTGTAGGGGCTTGGTTCTGTGAATGATATTTGTCGATGAACGGTCGCGCTCTCACACGACTACAGCACGCTACACCGTGAACTTAACCCGTGCTATGGTAATGATGACAATGATATGTGAACAAATGATGGTGAAATGAGTTCGAGATACAACGCCGAAAGTTAGCCAGAAATTCTGCTTCATTTGGTTGAGGGAAAACCTCGGAAAAACCCCAATTAGGATTTGAATCCGGGTCCGCCTCTTTCACGGTCAAACATCCTAACCGTTACTCCACAGCGGCGGACTTTTTTGAGGTTACTCTTACAATTGGCCGCCAATTACCTATATGTACTGTACAGTATGTGTAGTAGGTACTATGATGAGAAACATTATTTTCATAGTAGAATCCATACCCACCTCAGTCCTGAGACATTTTTTGTTTGTATTTTTTAATTTAAATAAAATTCTACACTTCAAAAAAGTCACTAAGGGTCGAATTCATAGTCGTCACTTATAAAATGAGGAAACACTTAAGTAATGAGCATCTCCTTAGCACTTATTTCAGATCGTATTGGAGAGACGCTACTCATTCATATGCCCTGAGCATTCCCTTGACATCGAAATAAATATGGCAACATGGCTACACGTGAGCGCTTTCCTAAATTCAATTGTTTTCCAGCGCCTTCAAATTGTTAAGTCGGCATTATTGTCATACACAAATACAGAAATAAATATTATAGAGCTAAAAATTATACAAGATGTCCAGAAAGCATTTTACAGAAAAGAAATAAGTGAGCTAAGATAACTAGTTATGAAATATGGAGATATCGTCGAAAGTAAAAAAAAATTGATAATTGTTCTCTCCAAAAGAAGAAATTGACATGGAATAAAACTGCAGTTGAGTTTAATGCAAACTCCGGAAATATTCCTGTAAGTAAATCATTTTAATTTATTTTTCAGTTATTTTTATGGTAAACAAAATGGAAGTGCTATAATTACGCAAATTTTAACAGCTTGTTCCTTGGGTAGAATACAAACAAAAATGCTGGGACGTGAATACTTTGAAAAAAAAAAAAAAAAAGCCGCTTAAATCTACCTGAAATGCTGCTGTATCATAAGATCTCAAAGCAACCAGTACTTTCAGCAGTGGCGAAATCGGTAAGCCTCATGGTTGTATTGTGAATTGGAATGAGAGACACCAGAATATTCACAACAGTGTTCTTGTCGAAACGGTATCTCCTCTTAAATTGTTGATCATTATACATCTCTAAAGGGTTTTCCATATCTCTGATATATCTTTTGCTGGCCGAAACTCATTTTCATTTTAATTACAGAACTCAATAAATTAAATTAAATCATAATCATCATCTATTGTATACCGAATCAGCTGATTACAATGCATATGAGGAAACACTTGAGTAAACTGACAAGCTACCTTATTTCAATAAGTGTTCACTTCAGTGGGATTTATGAATTGGAAATTATTATAAGCAACTGCTTAAGTGTTTCCTTACGATAAGTGTTGACTATGAATTCGGCCCTAAATGAAGAAAAATGCTGAAAAAATTCTGCAGAACTTTGAACACGAGCGCTGCTTATACGGGGATAAATTCATTTAATTGAATGTATTTAATAAGTTTATTATTGGTTAATGTATATAATAGTTTTCAATGTAATATTTAATATGTATTTTTATAAATAAATGTAATTAGAAAAAAAAATATACCGTACTTACTTACAAATGGCTTTTAAAGAGCCCGGAGGTTCATTACCACCCTCACATAAGCCCGCCATCGGTCCCTATCCTCAGCAAGATTAATCAAGTCCCATCTCCGTCAAATAAATTTTAATATTATCCTCCTACCAAAGATCTTTTTCCATCAGGTTTTCCAACTAACATTCTATGTCTTGCTTTAGTCCGCAGTGAATTTGGAAAAGCGTCAGATAGAAACAGGCCTATACGGACTCTGCTGTACGTTTTAGTGAAACACATTTTAATTAATCGAACTAGTTTCTTGGGAATACCAAATTCAATAAGAATATTATATAAAATTTCTCTTAACCGAGTCATATGTCTTTGTGAAATCTATGAATGCCTTTATACTCCAACTTTTTCTCTAATATCTGTCGAATAAAAAATCTTATCAATAGTTAATCTATTACTCCTAAAACCATATTGATGGTTCCCAATAATTTCATCTACATATGAAGTTAATCTTCTCAAAAGAACATAGGACAAAAAGGATACAACGAAGAATAATTATACAATCTGTATACTTCGCCTCATACAGTTACTTCACTCAAAATAGCCAGGATGAGATGGGCTGGACATATTCAGAGGATGAACAAAGACGACACTGTTAAAATAACTTACTTACTTACTTACTTACTGGCTATTAAGGAACCCGGAGGTTCATTGACGCCCTCACATAAGCCCGCCATTGGTCCCTATCCTGAGCAAAATTAATCCATTCTCTATCATCATATCCCACCTCCCTCAAATTCATTTTAATATTATCTTCCCACCTACGTCTCGGCCTCCCTAAAGGTGTTAAAATAACAACAAAATATAAATTATAAGGGGAGAGGGTAGGATGACCCAATTCTAGGTGGACGGTTGGAGTGTTGAAAGATGTAAAGAAATTGAGTATAGGCCCTAAAGGATTGCTGGGATGAGGCTAAAGAGAAAACTGTTAAGGCGATGCGTTACTCAAAATAGTCGAATTTTGTTCAATTTTATCACTTTTTTTATTTTCGCGCTAAAAATTGTACGGTTTCATGAGAAATATTTTCGTAAAAATTTTATCTCAATATCTTAATTATAAGTAAAATTTTATAAAATCTGGTAGAAGTTGTATTAATGCACGAGTTATGTGTAACAAAACCTTTAATAGCATATTATGCAACGAGCCAATAATTAAGACGCTTGTATGTTTATGAAACAAGCGTAAGCGAGTTTCATAATTTTCATACGAGCATCTTAAAATTACCATTATAGGCAAGATGCATACGATTGTTTTTGTTCGACCATAATTAAATGCCTAAGTTTTGTGTTTTTACAATATCTTACCTTGTTACTTCAGTGATAATGAAATGATCAACATGCGTGTATTTTCAGCGTGTTCTCGATTATTGCAATAGATGGCACGAGTGTGAGTGTTTTTTCAGCGTGTTTCCGAATAGTGCAACAGATTCAAAGTTCAAAGTTCACTGTGCAGTGATGAAGCGCTTCCCTCATAACTCATAAACTTGTTAACTTTTTTATGTTCTCTCTCTTTTATTTTATTTTTTTATTTTGTGTTAGATATTTGACCAATTTTTAAAATTAATTTATTTTTTATCAGACAATCTATCAAAGGTAGAGAAATGAAATGATTTCGATCATATTTTAGATATGACATGCATAGATACACACACAAAATTTCATCACAATATGTTGGATACTTTTTGAGTTATGAGGGAAACGCTTCATCACTGCACAGTGAACTTTGAATTTTGAAAAAAAAAAAAAAAAAATATATATATATATATATATATATAAATAATTTTTTTTTAAATCGTAAAAATATGTTTATCATATAGCAGAAGGACAGTGTTTTACACATACTAATTTTCATTATCGTACAAGATAGAGTAATGGAGGGGGGAAAAATTTAAATATTTCCAAAAATTTTACTCCTTTAACGATGAAAGAGTAATGGAACGGAGAAAAATTCTCTCCGGCGCCGGGATTTGAACCCGGAGCTCTACGTGCTGATGCTTTATCCAGTAAGCCACACCGGATACCCACCCCGGCGTCGGACAGAATCGTCTCAGATTAAGTTCCAACTCTTGGGTTCCCTCTAGTGGCCGCCCTCTGCACTACGTCATAGATGTCTATGAAAGTAGGACTTAAGTCCACACATGTGCTGAGGTGCACTCGTTATGAGTGACTAGTTGGCCGGGATCCGACGGAATAAGCGCCGTCTTAAATCACGAAGTGATTTACGCATATCATATATATTATTTAATGTACCGAAGTACATATGATATTTCCATGCAGATATTCTGCGTCATCATACGATGAAAGAGTAATGGAACGGAGAAAAATTCTCTCCGGCTTACTGGATAAAGCATCAGCACGTAGAGCTGAAAACCCGGGTTCAAATCCCGGAGCCGGAGAGAATTTTTCTCCTTTCCATTACTCTTTCATCGTATGATGACGCAGAATATCTGCATGGAAATATCATACGTACTTCGGTACATTAAATAATATATATTACTCCTTTAAGCTGTACCTAACCCCTTAAGGAAGCTGAGGCCCACACTATGCTGTAATTCTATTGATGATTATGAAGATGATGGTGATTTTATCTACTTATTGCAAGCGCTCATCTGGAAGAATAAACCCAAATATTTATTTAAAGTAACTGTAAAAACGATTTCAACTCTTACTGCTTAAACATGAATTGACATTCAACTACAAAACGTGAACTTAATTTCTTTTAAGAAAAGGAACTAAATTACATAGAAATTAAAAATAATACCGAACGAACGAGTAAGCAAGAAGACAGGCCAGTATGTTTCCTGCAGCCGCTGGTACAATAAATGATTAAATTCATTAATTTTGCAAGAGCAACCCAGTATAATCCCCCTTCCTGTCTCTCTCTTTCACTTCGGGATATGGTCAAATTAATTGATTGATTGGTTTGACGCGCTATCTAGAAACTAATTAGAGAAGAGAAACTGGAATTGATGAAAACATGATGATGAATACGTGGAGTGGTGCGGGATGCATACCTCCGATACAAATTGATTTGATTTTGTATTGTTCAACATCGGACTCTTTTGTTGAGGCTTGTGTGGGGCTATGTCGACTGTGTTATTTACGTAGCGCACACAGAATTCTATCAAGCAATACAATCAGGACTACAAAAGAAAGGACTGGTCTAGTCTGCAAAAACACGTGTTGTTACTTCACGAAGATATTGCTGGTAATGTGAGACTTCATAAACTGGCAGTACAGTAATTGCAACGTATTTCGTACAATGATCAGACCATTCTTGATGCTTTGTTTATTTACCTATAAATTGTCCCGTAGTGATAGGAGTGTCAGGGTAATTTGGGTATAGTGGGGTAATTTGGGTTTAAGTTACAATTTATTGAATAATACTTTACCTAATCTTCAAACACATGCCACTCTATATATACTAGTGGCTTGTGCAGCAAATGCTGCTTCAAACTAAGCTCGTTAGACGTTCAAATAAAAATTTTTCAGATTTATTTTCAATGAAGAATACTTGTCTTTTTGATAGTTATTTACTTTCATGATAATGAAACATACTCCCTCTGAATGGATTTTTTTAGGCCAAATACTTTTTCTTGAACCTGTCCAACTTCAATTTTTGAGTTTCAACGCGAAAACGCAAGTATCAATGTCAGAACGATAGCAGTAGCTATTTCAGGTCATTGTGGATTGTAGGCAAAAGTTAAAAAAATGTCAGGTTTGCTAGCATTTTCGTATAGCTGCTGCATGTAGAACTTGAAATGTAGAGCGTAAAATCATTTTATACTGCTAAGAAATCTTGCTGAAATGACCTGGAGACTACAAAATTTTCTAGGCCTCTTATTTTATCAGTAAATAATACCTTTCGATCTTTCCTTAGGAACTGTAATTTTTGCGCTCTCTCGAGCCAATACTGAAGACAGTGACAAATATCAATATCTACACTACACCGCCATTAAGTATATGAAAAAGACCCAACCCCACTGGGTTAATAAGTATAAAAATATTTGATTTTTAATAACAATATTATCATCTTACTTAAGTTTTGTAGTTATATATAGCAGTCACTCAGTAAATTATAGAAATGAAGATCTAAATTAAGATATTCTCTACATTTACTTACATAACCTCAAAACGTTTCACTTTCATGTCATCAATATAGCATCAATATTATGTACAATTAATGAAAAATAGACGCATCACGATGTTAACTATAATAATATTTAATTTCTAATGGTAATAATGTCATCAAACCATCTCAAGTTTCGTAGATTTGAATATCCAATACACAGCTGTACTCAGAAAATTATACACTGCAGAATCAGTTTTTAATAACAAATTGAATTTAGCTCTAAATATGTCGGCAATCCTGCAGGTCATGGCCTTCGTGTAATAGCCTATTGTTTATTGTAGTGTGTGTTTTGTTCTGAAATTCAATCAAGTCAGCCGTGATTGAATAAAATTAGTTCTCAAAACTGACAACAGATGGATTTTGGAAAATAGGAAAATTATGTAGGAAAATTGACATTTCACTGAAAACTACTACTTTTCCGAAAAACTTTGGCATGAAAATGAGGGGTCACTCATTAAAATCCGTTCAGCCGTTTTCCCGTAATTTCCATTACCAGTTCAAATTATATATATAGATAATTTGAACTGGTAATGGAAATTACGGGAAAATGGCTGAATGGATTTTAATAAATGACCCCTCATTCTGAAGCTTGGAACCCAAAGTTTTCCAGAAAAGTAGCACTTTTCAGTAACATGTCAATTTTCCTACATCATTTTGCTATTTTCCAAAATCCATCTTTCGTCAGTTTTGAGAACTAATTAATTGCATTTCAGAATAAAACAAAACACACACTACAATAAAGAATAGACTATTACACGAAGGCCATGACCTAAAGAATTGCTGACATAGAGTTCAGATGGCTCAGATTCTTTCACATCATAATGCTAATATGTCGATCTTCATTTGTGTAATTTTTTGATAACGTATAAAAAATAATTTACATGTCTGATTCTCTGGTCTGTAGTTTTCCGAGTACAGCTGTGTATTGGATATTAAGAACTACAAAACTTAAGAATGTTTGATGACATTATTACCATTAAAATAAAATATTATTATATTTAATGCAACAGATAATGATATACTGATGATATGAAAGTGAAACCTTTTGGGGCTTTAAGTAAGTAGACGCAGAGAAAGAATATTTTACATTAGATCTTCATTTCTATAATTTACTGAGTAACGGCTATATACAGCAAGATCTCTTAGTGGGAAAAAGTGATTCTGCCCTCTACATTTCAGGGTAGTTCATGAAACATGTAGCAGCTATACCAAAATGCTAAGTCTTTTGTTCAAAGCATGACAAACCTCACATTTTCTTAACTTTCATCTACAATCCGCAATGATCTGAAATAGCTACTGCATTACTCCCACATGAGAAACTCGCTGATCGTCCTGACATTGTTACTTGCGATTTCGCACTGAAACTCAAGAACTGAAGATGGATAGGTGTTTCACTATTATGAAAGCAAATAACTTTCAAAATGTCTCGTATTCTCTATTGAAAATAAATCTGAACCATTTTTATTTGAACTTCTTATGGACTTAGTTTGCAGCATTTGCTGCACAAGCCACTAGTTTAATATATATGTCTGTTCCGCATTTTCCTATCATGGAGTGTTAAAGATTTGTTGATCACACTGCCTGGTAAAAAACTCATTCTTGTCTACCAATCTATGAAATGACCCATCACAGTCAAAGCAATATTTTTTGGAAATCAGCTAAGATACAGTAAAAGTAGATCCATGTATGTGTACATCACACATGTTTAGAACATGTTTTTAATAAATATATCATTAATAGTTTATTAGTAAATTACAATTTAAAACTTGGGGTAATGTGAACATTATGATGAAATGAAGAGAAACGAACAGAAACACTTTAAATATGGAAGAATGGAGCGTGCGAAATGGACAGAAAGAATAACAAAATGATGATGTTCTAGAAAGAGTGGGTGAAGAAAGAATAATGCTGAAACTGATCAGGAAGAGAAAAAGAAATTGACTGGGCCACTGTCTAATTAGAAATCGCCTAGTGAAGGAAGCACTGGAAGGAATGGAAAACGGAGGATAAGTTTGGGGCAGAAGATCTCAGATGATAGACAACATTAAGATATATGGATCATACCCTAGATCATATATGTAACAGATAACTCATCGCTATGTTAAAATCGGCAGCACTTTGAAGAGAACAACCGCCAGGATCGCCACCCGTTCGCCGTAAACGAACACGAGATGGCAGTACATTCGCTAATGCAATTCAAATGGGAATTATGACGTGGCTCCTTATGTAGCAACTAGATGGCAGCGTAGTAAACCTGACAAATGTTGTTAACCTCAAAGCCTATAAGGCCGACCTATCTGGGTATATATAATCTAGGATCATACGCAGAAAGAAAGAGGAAGACAGAAAATAGGAAAGACTGGAGAATGCTGGGTTTGCAATGAAAGACCTGCCCTAGGGCAAAACACTATGAATGAATGAATGAATGAATGAATGAATGAATGAATGAATGAATTAATTAATTAATGACGAACAAAGCATGAAATGTGTTCCTAATCAGAGGAAAGCAATAAGAACTAGGGGGATATAAGGAGGAACGAGGGGAATGCAAAGAGAAACAATTGAAAGACGAGGAGAACACGGGGAATACAAGGAAAACAAATGAAATATAAGGAGAAAAGGGGAATACAAAGAAAACAAGGGGAAGACAAGGAGATCAATGGGAATACAAAGAAAACGATGGGAATACGAGGGAAAACAAAGCTAATGTAAGACAAAAGAAATGCATGAAGAACTAAGGGAAAACAAATAAAACAAGTGAAATGCAAGGAGAACAATGGAGATACAAATAGCATAAGGGAAAGACAAGGAGAACAAGGGTAATACAAGAAAAATAAGAGAAAGATAAGAATAAGAGGAATACAAAAAGAACAAAGAAAGACAAGGAGAACAAGGGAAATACAAGCTGAGCATGGGAAATACAATGAGAACAAAGGAGGGGTTGCATTATTATATGACGATAATTTATTTCAGTTATTCCCTCAATACCTAGTGAGAAGAAATACATAGTTCTACGTAAAAAAAACATTACAGATATTTGTTTCAATACTAACTTGGAGGGACGAGATAGTGAAGTCGTGAAATATCAAGCATTGAAAAAGAAAATTCTGAAAATTTGGAAGCAGAAAGAAGTCACAGTGATTTTAATTATTTTATTTGCTACAAGAGTACTACCAAAGTCGCTTTAAATTACTCACTCCAAATGTCTTACTCGAAATACAAAAAGCAGTAATATAGGATTTCAGCATGAAACGTATGTCAAATAAAAGGAACATATTTCCTATAACCCTCAGTTTGTTAGCGAACAGAATGTTCTTTCTTGTTGCAGATTCACCTCCTATTACATCCTAAATCCTGAACAGTCATATTAGTCTTTATTTTGGCTTACCATAATACGGATGCAACTTTCTCCTGCGGTATCCACACGATTACCGAGTTACAGCAAGGTCACCTGCTGACGCATGCGCTTGAGCGGACTATGGAAAATGCTTCAAGAAATTTTCTTTGCAATAGCGCAAGCTGGAAGCGTGTATAATAAATACTTTTCGAGATATAACTATACATTCTATTTTGTAGGATACACTTTATCTGGATGGCCTATTCAGTATTAGACCTACAGAAGAGCCACATTATAAGAAAGGTTCCGGGTAGACATACTATGATGATGCACAATGAAGCCAACACAAAAAATTTTCGTACACAATCCACTCTATATTCACATTGGTTTCGAGTGATTTTTTAAAGACTGTATTCGAAACTAACATAAATATATTAAGCTGATTATCCTTGCACCAGAAACGGATGATTCCTAGTCGAATAATAGGATTTTAATTATTTGGATACAATAGCAGTTAAGAAACATATTGAAGGAATTAACTTTGTATCAAAATGTACGCCCACTGGACTAAAATGGTTATATTTTAATTGCAATTAAGAAAAATGTTAAATTAGTTAATTATCCTTGCACCAAAAACGGAAGTTCTCTGGTTCAAATGATAGTATTTTAATTATTTAGGCCTAATAGTTTCATTTGATATTTTATGAGGTTGTTATGACTGAGATTCCTATTGTCAATTGTTTTTACTTATTACAGTAGGCCATGACTAACTGAGTATATTAGGACTCGTGCTCAAAGGGGTGACGTCGGGATTTGGAATGGCCCACAAACCAAAAGTGATGATAAAGATGTTGTTTTGCTAGTTATTATCCAATATGGAGTGTTGCGTACTATACGGAATTGTTGTATATAACTTTCGCAGTGATCACATCTTGCCTCTCGGATGATATGTTACAATTTTGAATTTCCTACATTGTTCGTATAATTTTCTAGATTTCTTGGGCAACAATTCAAAAAACTGTTTCTTCCGCAGCATTGCATATATATATATATATATATATATATATATATATATATATATATATATATATATATGTACATACTAGGTTCAAAAAGTTCCCGGAATTTGCTAGCATCATAGAAACAACGTACCTTAAACACTATTCTACAGCATTCCCTTCAAAATAGTTGCCTTCCGCAACAACACACTTTTGCCAACGCGTGTAGAGTTCCTGGAAGCAGGCCTGGAAGCCATTTTGTGAAACCCGTCTTAGTGCTCTCGTCGCGTTTGCGATAACCTCTTCAGCATTGAATCTCCGTCCTTTCAGATGACTTTTCAGACGGGGAAACAGAAAGTAATCAGGTGGTGAGAGATCAGGAGAGTATGGTGGGTGATCCAAAGCAGTTATGTTGTGCCTGGCAAGAAAATTCTTTACAATAATTGCGCGATGAGCAGGTGCATTGTCATGCATAAGGAACCAGTTGTTTTCTACCCACTTTTCTGGACGTTTCCTTCTCACTGCGTCCCAGAGGCGACGGAGGGTTTCTACGTACAATTCTTTCGTTACAGTACGACCTTCTGGAATGAACTCATGGTGCATGAGACCCTGACAGTCGAAGAAAACTTCCAACATAACTTTGCTTTAAGTGTGCTTAAATGCGACAGGCTCATGTCAGTAGATTTACTGGCATGTGAAAGAACTCCTGCGGGACAAAATTCCGGCACATCCGGCGATGCTGATATAACCTCTGCAGTTGCGAGCGTCGTTAAATAAAACATAACATTTAAAATAACTTTGCCTTTGGAAGTGTCCCTAGGAAATTTTTGCTTCCGAGGAGATGTTTTCTATTTCCACTCAGATGACTGTCGTTTAGGGACTGGGTCGTACAAGTAGCACCAGTTTCATTTTGTTTAAGAAATCACCATCTTCATCAGCCATACTGATCATGTCCCCAGCAAAACACAGAACTTGATGTTTGTACTTTGCTCTGTGGACATAATTACAAAATGCGACGAACAAACAAAACACTATGATAAACAATTGCCTACAACTCAAAACCAATAATTGCCATTATCAGCAAACTTTAAGGAAATGACATCATGAATGTTACCAACAAAACAAATGTATAATATCCCTTGTTATATATTAATACGAAAAATGGTAGTAAAATTCCGGGAACTTTTTGAACCTAGTAGTATATATACGATCAGAAATACAACTTTCGTTACCCGTAAATAACTCAGACTTCACTTTTACAAATATGTTTATTTTCGTAACATGGAACTATTTTTCTGTATATATATATTTTTTTTGTTCCTTCAATATTTCATATGATTTTAATCAGAAAATTAAGCTTCTCTTCAACGGGGAATTAAGGTAAAAAATACATTTTTATTAGGCCTACTGTTTCATTTTCACAGGTCTATGACTCGTTCCTCAAAATTCCATATTCGAACAAAAAGCGTTACTTCTCGATCTAGTATCATAAATAACTATATCAGACAAGTTTATCTAAGAATGGATTACGATAAACGAAAGGCTTACAAAAATTTATAGGTAGTGGAAAATATGAGGACAAAATTTATTATCATTTGAAAAGAGCAATATAGCAAAACGAGGAGTCTGTAGGGATGAATTTGTATTATTTTTAGACAATGGCGTAACATGTCCCCAATGGCGTAACATGTTAATAATGAAAGTAAAGATACTGTATGACTTAACACAATATCCTAAGATTTATGATTAAAATATTATCAAGATTTATGAAGCCGAAATACATCTCCTTTCATTGTGCAGTACTCATAAAATTTAGACGTGGAACATATTTTGTGCGAGATCGTGCGTATTTGCTTGGTTTCCGCACAAAACCAATCCGCGGAAAGTCTAAAATTCCACATTCAGTATTCACAACCTAACACACATAACAATTTCCCTCTTCTTACCGCTTAAGGGGAGTTGGTCATTATCGCATGCAAAATAATGGTAAAAATAGCCTATCTTCTAGCAGTGATAAATATAATAGTCTACTATTTATCAGTGGTCTTACATTTTTGTTAGCTATGTGTGTATACATATTAAGCTTTAAAATGAAAAAGAATGGTGACTCTAGAGTAAATCTGTATCCTTAAATTATTTTTTTTTAATTAAGCACAATTTTTTTTTATAAATTCACTACATGTCTGTGATTAGGTACACTCTATTCACTTACTATAATACATATTAAATTGAAAATTTGACCACTTACTACTAATACATACTAAAACATACCCTACTAAAATTATTCATATATCTGTAATATTATGGGCATAGGGCTTATAGTAATCATCACCGTCAATAAATTAAAAAAAAATTGAAGATTAGTATAAGCCCTATGGCCATAATATTAAAGATATTTTAATAATTTTAGTAGGGTATGTTTTAGTATCTGTTAGCAGTAAGTGGCCAAAATTTTAGTTCAATGTGTGCTATGATAAGTGAATAGAGTGTACCTAATCACAGGTATGTAGTGAATTTATATAAAACATATGTTTAAATTCAGAAATTAATTTAAGGGTAAGATTTACACTAGATTAACCATTCTTTTTTCATTTTAAAGTTTAATGTGTATACATATATCACTAAAAAAATGAAATAGCTGTGATAAATAGTATTACATTTATGACTGCTTGAAGATAGGCTATTTTTACCATTACTTTGCATGCGATAACGTCCAATTCCCCTTAAGTGATATATTGATTTTACTGCTTTAGGCTTTTAACATATTATTTTTAGAGACGTTCAATATAGTAATAATTATAAATTAGAAACTTACCACTGCAATTTCACCTAAATTGCACTGTTAATTATTGTTTTTAAATATTTGCAAAAATTAAGTAAACTCTACAACACCACTAAAGTTACTGCATTCGTGATGCAAGTAACATTAAGGAAGCCGTGAAAAAGTAAACAAGATTGCAGACTCATTACATAACCTTACCGTTTGTTTTAAGTTCGCATTTATAGACTGGGGGTAAAAGAAGACAGACGTATATCACGGCCTGCTGCAGTATAGTAAACACAGAAAACATTTTAAAGCAACAATGTTGAAGATAGATATTTTTGTTTTGCAAATTTGCCGTCATTGAACTGAAACCAAGATGGAGATTTCATAGCAACTAATTAGAAATTCCTCTTTCAGGTATGTAATAAACGATCTTCGCACAAAATAATGTACGATACAAGAGCGGTATGTTTTCTTTCAATTCTCGGAAATTAAAAAAGCTCAACTAAGTTTCGTGTTTTCTAACTTTTCCTCGAACATGAAAACTTCAACATACCGCTCTTGTAACGCATATTACTATTATTAGGTCAACTGATTTCAATACTTACAAACTAAGGGTAATAAGAGGCCAAGAGAAGATAGTATCAATATGGAACTGTTAAAAAATTTAAGCTAGCCACTTTTGCACTGATTTTGCAATATTTAAAATTTGATTTACAGTAATTTCTCCTAAATTCGGGGGGGGGGGGGGGGAAACATGGCGACAATACTGAAGTCATGGACTACATCATAATTTTAGATCAAAATGTGAAATTCTATATCTAAAATAAATGTTCTAAATTTTAGACTTCCAGCTCCAACTGTTGTTGATAAAAATAAGCATTTATGCGTAAAAATTGTTTATGGGAAAGACTTCTTAAAGATAAAACTTGGTACAGGGAATTGTTAAAAAATTTAGACCAGCCTCTTTTGCACTGATTTTGCAATTTTTTAATTTGATTTAATTTCTCCTAAATTCGAAAACAAAATATGGCGACAATACTGAAGTCACGGACTACATCATAATTTTAGATCAAAATGTGAAATTCTATATCTAAAATAAATGTTCTAAATTTTAGACTTCCAACTCCAACTGTTGTTGATAAAAATAAGCATTTATGCGTAAAAATTGTTTATGGGAAAGACTTCTTAAAGATAAAACTTGGTACAGGGAATTGTTAAAAAATTTAGACCAGCCTCTTTTGCACTGATTTTGCAATTTTTTAATTTGATTTAATTTCTCCTAAATTCGGAAACAAAATATGGCGACAATACTGAAGTCACGGACTACATCATAATTTTAGATCAAAATGTGTAATTCTATATCTAAAATAAATGTTCCAAATTTTAGACTTCCAACTCCAACTGTTGTTGATAAAAATAAGCATTTATGCGTAAAAATTGTTTATGGGAAAGACTTCTTAAAGATAAAACTTGGTACAGGGAATTGTTAAAAAATTTAGACCAGCCTCTTTTGCACTGATTTTGCAATTTTTTAATTTGATTTAATTTCTCCTAAATTCGGAAACAAAATATGGCGACAATACTGAAGTCACGGATTACATCATAATTTTAGATCAAAATGTGTAATTCTATATCTAAAATAAATGTTCCAAATTTTAGACTTCCAACTCCAACTGTTGTTGATAAAAATAAGCATTTATGCGTAAAAATTGTTTATGGGAAAGACTTCTTAAAGATAAAACTTGGTACAGGGAATTGTTAAAAAATTTAGACCAGCCTCTTTTGCACTGATTTTGCAATTTTTTAATTTGATTTAATTTCTCCTAAATTCGGAAACAAAATATGGCGACAATACTGAAGTCACGGACTACATCATAATTTTAGATCAAAATGTGTAATTCTATATCTAAAATAAATGTTCTAAAATTTAGACTTCCAACTCCAACTGTTGTTGATAAAAATAAGCATTTATGCGTAAAAATTGTTCTTGGGGAAAGACTACTTAAAGATAAAACTTGGTAGAGTATGAATTACTTACATCAATACATCCAGGTCCATAATCAACTCATTGCTCTGTTGGCCAGTCTTTTGCTTCTGATGAAGTCTTCTTTTCGTCTCTGATGCAGATCCTGCAGTTCTTTCAGGATAGAAGACGCAGTACTTGTCAGTGTCTTGCTGAGCTTTCTTTGTGTTAGTGTTTATTTTGACTCCGATTTCACTCACACCTCCAGTCTACAAACACCCCATTATTAGAACACAACACTGCATAAAAAATCTCCAGAAAATTGTAATCTATACACAAGAAAAAAACATTCACAATCTGAGTATATGTCCATGAAAGATTCTTTTAAATTCTCTTCACTAAGATCTCTATAAACAGACTTCATTATTTTAACAATAATAATATTACCACCACTCTTTAATTCTACTACTTCATCTTCTAAGTAAACAAGTTTCCTCTTTGAAGTACTAGGACCTGTTTGTCTTGCACTTTAAATTTTAATCAGGCCGCATGGGGTTTCTAGGTTAGAAGATTCTAAAGAAGAAGCATACTTCCTTTCAATTGTGTAACGACTGTCAACTTCTTATGTTAAATCTAGCCATTGTCCAAGACTTCAGTACTTACAACTCCAACAACGATAAGAAATGAAAAATCTTCACATAAAGCTAGCAGAAACTAGATTCTTTGTTAAAGGACACAACGTAGCCTATCACGCACGAATTAAGAAAAAAATGAAGATCATAACGCACTGTGATAGTCATATTTTTGTCTATAATACTGCATCAGTCAGACAAGATCTCTGACAAAAGAAAAATTTCCCCGTTAAATTATTTCATAACTACCAAAGTTGGTGGAAGGAGATGTGACACTTGTAAGTTAAATGGAATGCACCCATTCCTTGAAGCCAATATTTAAGTAAAGGAACGATGTACATTATACCTTATTATTTTTTTTTTAGGAAATATCAGATAAATTATTTTTGATGTAAAAGAAAAATGTCTGTGAATATATTGAATAAGCAGTCGCGGACAGCCGATGAGGGGTGGTCCTCCAGCTTGGGGGTTGGGCGAAGGGCTAACAACCCTTCACCGTAAAAAACAGCTTGTTACGAATCCTTCAAATAAGTTGAGGGAGGTGGGATATGATGATAGAGAGTGGAATAATTTTGCTCAGGATAGGGACCAATGGCGGGCTTACGTGAGGGCGGCAATGAACTTCCGGGTTCCTTAAAAGTAAGTAAGTAAGTAAGTAAGTAAGTAAGTAAGTAAGTAAGTAAGTAAGTAAGTAGGTGTAAGTAAGTAAGTAAGTAAGTAAGTAAGTAAGTAAGTAAGTAAGTAAGTAAGTAAGTAAGCAAGCAAAGAAAAATGTAATTTTTGACCACGTAACACTTCCTGGTTCCTTTAAACACCGTCCCACGGAACAGAGAGCAGTACTGCAGCTTAATTTCTGGAGTGACATTGTGCACTGTTTCTGCTTACATTCAGATTTATAGTCTCATGCCTTTCTCTGTTTATTTTCAGTACCGGTAGGTTATTTAACGACGTTGTATCAACTACTAGGTTGTTATTTTGCGTCCATGGACTTCGTGATAGCGAGATGAGGGCCGAGGATTCGCAATGCGATTACCTGATATTCGCCTTAGAGTTGGGGAAAAACTTATGAAAAAATGAATCATGTAGGCCTAATCATCCCAAGCGGGAATAGAACTGACTCCCGAGTGCAACTCGTATTAGTTAGCAAAAGGTGGCAACTCTGATGGTATTATTTGTTAATGATGACCGGTCATAAATGTTTCAGAAGAATAAAATCTGATATACGATTCGTTCGTTTAAATACGATCTGCAAGAGAATTGGGCTCCTTAACTAAGTAGGTACCGAGATGCTCGTACTCAACATAGACTAAAACCTGTAAAAGAGCAAGTTAAAAAACCTCGGTCTATATTGAACAAGAACAAAACTGGAGAGGAAAATATGCTCAGCGAGAAGAAACTGAATAAAATTATGCATCTTGATTACACAACTTTTAACACTATATCACTTCGGAATATGTATGATAAGACTTTCTTGTGTTAAATTTTAACGTACCTTGTTTACATGTTTCGACCTATTTATGGGTCATCTTCAGAACTGGTCGTTGTTGGTCTTGGCGCCTCTTGTTGTTTCTGTGAAGGTGCGTTCGTTGTGTAGAGTCAAAGAGTGTATGTGTTTTAAAACTGAATTGTGTGTTGAGAATAATATCGTTGGGGTGTGTTTTCGTGTGTCTGTACATTTCATATTGTTCTAGTGTGTTGAGTTTCTGGCTTTTTAGTTGGATGTGTAGTATTTCCATGTCTGTGTTGATGTCTCTGTAGGTGTGGTTGGCATTTGTGATGTGTTCTGCATATGTGGAGGTGTTTTGTAATTTTGTTATGGCCAGAAACTCAACACACTAGAACAATATGAAATATACAGACACACGAAAACACTCCCCAACGATATTCTCAACACACAACTCAATTTCAAAACACATACATTCTTTGACTCTACACTACGAACGCACCCTCACAGGAAACAAGAGGCGCCAAGACCAACAACGACCAGTTCTGAAGCTGACCCATAAATAGGTCGAAACATTTAAACAAGGTACGTTAAAATTCAACACAAGAAAGTCTTATCATACATATTCTGAAGTGAATAAAATTGATGTTAAACTATAAAATTCGCCCGAAATGTTTCGCAGAATTTTCGTACAACATATGAATTGAAACACTAAACAATATAAATTATAAAGATTTATATAGAATAAATTAGGATGGTTAATGACAATATTCTTGAACTGGCAACATTTAAATATATTGTCATCAAGGTTAGAATCTATGTTATGATTTGTGGGTCCAATAATGCTAGTATTTATTTTGGTTTCGATATTAGGGATTTTATGGTGAGAATTACAAGTTAAAGTTGATGTGGAAACAAACTTCATACAGAACAGAGCTTTAATTTTCTTAATGACGTCGATGTACCAAGATGATCACGGGACAGGATTTGGAAACCAAGAGATCATAGAGGCTCTAAGACAGGCACGTCAAGCGCGGGCATTTCTAGCCTTTAAACGAGGTGTAACAGTGACGTAGAATCTCTTTTAAGCCTAAGCCTTCATGCAATTCTGTAAGCGGAAGGTCTCTAGATCCTTGTCAGAAGTTACAATATGCCCGCACTTGACATTGCTCTGAAGGGATTCAGCAAGGAATTATAGACACATTTTGCTTCAAAGTTTCTATTAAACTTTATTACATTTAAAGACACCCACACACAACAGCACAAGATAAAACATATTTCTTACTTTTTTCAATGCTGCAAATATTATTTGCAAGCTCCAGTAATCAACTTTTTTTCTTAAAAAAACTTTCCTTAGAAAAAATGAAACAAATCACTCTTCGTTACCGATAGTTAATATTCACACCCACCAGCATTGGCAGAATGTTACATTTTGTTTTTCTTAGGCTAAA
This sequence comes from Periplaneta americana, assembly GCF_040183065.1. Taxonomy (NCBI): domain Eukaryota; kingdom Metazoa; phylum Arthropoda; class Insecta; order Blattodea; family Blattidae; genus Periplaneta; species Periplaneta americana. The sequence goes on along the minus strand of NC_091131.1, from coordinate 39,366,837 downwards.
GATTTGTTTCTGTATAATAATGCATTAGTCAGACCAAGACAGAAATAAATGCAGTGGTTTGAAGAAATGCGATGCCTCTCGAATCATTTCCAGCCGTTCAAAATGAGGAATCTAATAGGAACATCCTCACAGCTCTACATGCCATTTTGCACTCAATCAATTATTAATTGGACTTTAAAGACTGCCTAATATATATTATCTATGTATTTCGTTTCACCAAGACTTTTAGTTATGCACATAACTTTGGACTAAAAACTTCTTTCACTCAATTTTCAAGTATTAACGTTAACTAACAATGAAACAGGAAACTGATAATTAAACAGTTGAACGTTGTCAAGGAGCGTCTTGTTTTGTTTTATGTCAAGATTTACGTAGCGCTGTTGGCACCAGTGTCATCTCATTGTTAAAATATTGTGGAATGAGGTTATTACATGTATAATTCAGCAGCAAAAGACACAGATCTCTTCAGAACATACAAAAGCTGTGAGTAAAATCCCTTTAAAATCGTTAAACAATCATGTATTCAGAAAAAAAGTAATACTTTTATGAGAATAGTATTTTTTAAGTTTGTTTTTTGCTGATATCTAGTCCAGAATTTTTGGGGTGGCTTCGTGTGTAATTTTTAATTACGAAACCAAATTCCACAAAATCGTTACAAATGAGTTAACTGATGTTAGCAGATCAATTTCTATTTCGTAATAGTTATAAACTTACGTAATACAGTTGGCTTCAAAGAAGAGAAAATACTTTCCGACTAACTGTGAAATTCGAGGTTATGTAGGACTGGACTTCAAGTATTTTCCCCATATGAGCATACAACTAAAACGTTTTCCGCTGCAAAATGGCAGACCGCTCGTACCAAAATGTTACTGAATTGTCCGAAAGAATGCACGATCTTTTAAACAAAACACTCCCAACATCCGTTAGCAACCGACGATTTAAAAATAGAATAATATTGCTAGATTTAAGCAAAACTGACATAAAATTAACAAAATATGCCCCATTCTGAATATACCTCTCATCCATTCATCTACAACTTTGACATAAATTAAAGACAGCACCAAAATAATCTTATAGTACTATGAAAAAACAAGGTAAGTACTGCATCTAGTGTTACTATAGCTTTGTAGGTACTTGTATTGCTTTGAGATAGTGAAAGCACTACACGTACAACAGTACATAATAACAATAAAAAATACAATTTGAAAGACAAAAATAAATCAGACTTTCCTGAAATATTCATGTTTTGTGCACAACATACACACACTCACATACAAACAGACATACTTACATTACTTATAACCTAAAACAAAAAAATTCTATTTTGTAAACAACATTATGTGTAACATAATGAGTATAATAATATGATGGGTGTTATAGTACAGTGATAATTATTATAATAGGAACTTAAAATAGAAAACACAAACAAGCTTCAATGATTGCATAAATGTACTGAAAGAAACAGAATGAAAGAAGTCGATTATATTGTGATTGTAAAAGTGATATAAGTATTTGATGTTTGTTTTTTGTGTCATTTAACGACACTGTTTCTTAAAAGAATCGTCGGTGAGACGATAAGGTGATCATATTATGGAGAAGAAAACGGTCGTAGTTAATGTTATGAGAGTAGCATCCTGGCGCATGACGCAAATAACTGAAACTACAGCCAGTTAGGAATTGAACCCTAGTACTCTCGAATATTAAGATGGTACAGGACACCGTGGCCAGTAGAACTTATACATCAATAACTTATACACATTTCTGCAAATGTACAGCGTGTTTTCAAATACCCGTGGCAGAATATGGTCGACTTCCCCAAATAGATACGCTGGTGCCGAGTTATGATTAAGTGAGAAATCTTCTAGCTTTATTTCAGTTGTTAATTCCCTTTCAGTGATACCAAATTTGTGCTTTTGATGCACGCTAACATTGTTGTGTTATACTACGTTTTTCAACAGAATGGTTATGCGTAACTATATTGCGAATCAATCATTGCTGAGAAATTTTTAATCAAAGCAATAAATTTCTCTTTGCCTGTGGTTTTCCAGCACGGATCACAGATAACAGTATCTATGGCAGAAAGACCAATAACTTTGCCAAGATAATAAAAAAAAGACTTACATTCCACAACAAGACATTACTCCCTGAACTGACCCAGGCTGAGGAGAGGTATGGTGGTCTCTTACGTGCAAAAATCACAGATACGGTTCTGCTTAAAACAACGGCAGGTTAATCCACTTCTTTCATTCCAGCTTCTCACTACATCAGCAAAAAAAAAAAGTACGGGACAAACTTAACCTATATCTGCTGCGAGAACAGCAGAAAACATCTGTAAAACAAGAAATTATGTGGTTTAAAATTTGGTAATAATCAAGTTACCAGAACACAACGGCTTGGGAAATGTCGAATAATTATCTGACAAACATAACCCTACAATCTTAGGAGTGTAGAGGACTAAAGCACCAGCACATATGCTATTATATTTACCAGTTTCTGAGACATAAATTTGTTCATTAGAAAATATATATAATCTTGCAATTAGCATTGTAAATCAATAGTTAGCAATTACTGAGGTAATGTCTATTTTACATGTTCCCAGAATATACATATGTTTAGGATATAAATTGTGTAAGGCAAGAATTCTAACAAATCTTTTTACAAGTTTTTTTTTTCTCTAACGTCACATTCAATTTGTATTTTTCATTAAAAAGGGAGCTCAGCATAAATGTATTAACTTTATACACACGAAATTCAAAACAAAATAGTAAATTACAGTTGTTGTATCTATATTTAGGAAACATGTGTTGGCATTTTATTCCAAAACACTATTTGTAATTAATAATAGTTAAATTATTAACGGCAATAATAGTGGTGATAATCATAATAATAATAAATAATAGATAATAGTTATTGTAAACAATAATAATAATGATAACTGAACACCATACAGTGGGTTACAACTGTTCGGGTTTTTATTAATGTGATGTATCTATAACGCAGAACAATTAACTAACGGTATACGGTTATCTTATTCTGTTCAGAAACATTTCAACTGTATATTGTGTGTAATGAGCTGTAATATTATGTATTAATTAAAAACTATTTCACTACAACATCCTGTAAACTATATGTTAATAATCATTGGAAGCAAAAAATTATTTGTTAATTAACCTTGGACTGAAATGGTATGGCGGATGTGCATATGAACATAGGAACATTGAGAAGTGCTGCATCATGCATTCTAATCATTTCCGTATACGTTGTACGAATTCCTTCAGGTTTGCTCGAAAACGTCAATCCAAATAAAAGATTCCTTCATTTTTTTACAATAAATTATATTTCGAAATAAATTATTAGTTTCAACGTAAGTCTCAATGTGATCTGGAAAACGTTTGTTCAAGATTAAAAAATAAGGACACCCTCTTTCTGTAACTGAACCATTCAGATTATTTCCTTTGTATTTTGGGCACAGTTTGAAAACTTGATTTCGAACTAGTATTCGCCCACAAAACTCGCATATAAATCTGATCCTCGGGTTAGAAAGTTTCTGTAAATGAAAGCGCAAACCATTTCAAAACTGCATGAGCACATATACACCTTAAAACTGTACTACATATGTTTGTAAGTAACTACTTTGATATAACATGCATGTTAAAACTACTCTATTATGTATATTGTTAGTGGCGATATTGTAATAAACTGTGTTGAATGATACACATGTACTATTGAACTATTGTTGGAGCCGGCTTGTGCAGCTCTTTACGGACAGTTAATATTATTATTATTATGTAACAAGTAAGAACTGAAATCTGGTGTTAAAGAGAAATGATTGGTTATGTACGCTTGGGTACATAGCCAGCTTATGTACACTTCAAACAGGACACTGTAAAGACATTCATGTTTGCTTGTGTGTTGTATATGTGCTCACACCAGTAGATTAGAATGTACAACAAAATACGGACATGCATTCAATGGTAATTTTTTACGGTATATTATGCCCAATTGTATTAAGGCAATTTATAAAAAAAAAAATATATTTAAAAGTGTTGAGAAATACTTAAACCAAAAACATAATCTGATATTTCCATTAAAATTTGTAATACAAATTCGAAATAAAAATTTTGGAAAGCATTGCTATGAATAAATATACTTTAAATTTCGTATTGCGAATTATATATTCTTAGGCCTACTACATTATTTTTAAATTGTAAATTACAATTCACGTCTACGTTCTATATTCAACGTATTCTGTTCACGAAACGTTTCTTTACAATAGAAAAGCTTACAACGATTGCAAATTCAAAAATATAAACTTCAACAACACTTGTTACATAATTACAAGGATTTGCGTTGTTTTTATACTTTTGTAGCTTACGTATTAAAAACTGTAAATCCTCAATGGGGTTTATTCACTCAAGACATTTACAAGCCTCAACATTTCTAGTTACCTCCACTTTCTAAAGAATAGAGACGTGCTCTCTATCAACACACGTTACCCCACCAAAGGAGCAGCACTTTCAATTCAAAACCTTTTCACCTACTCTTTCACAGGCTCGGCAAACGACAGCTTTGTGACTCTAGAGAAAACACTCTCAATATTCCAGTGTTCCAATGCAACATTTACTGTAAATGCATGAACCAACTTTTCATGGTTGCAAGTTCACAAACTTTTAAGAGACGCATTGAAGGAATGAAATCTTGACAATAGAGTGAGAATAGGGCATTATTACATCTCAAACCGAAATAGTTAACCGATTTTAATGTATTTTTATTCCCCCAAAAAGTCATGTTATCAAATTGGTGACACTCGAACACCAAATTATGTATTTATATTAGGAACATGAGCTTCATTTTTAATATCTGCCAGCGATCATATCTGAAAACATATTTCATTGTGTACGACAAAATAATAAAATAAAATAAAATAAAATTACTACCGTAAAATTTTCGTAAATGTATAAACTTTTTTTTTCCTTTTTCTCATCATTTGCTACGAACAAATTCGTAACGATGGATATAGTATTGTTTTTTACCTTCAATTCTTTGAGTAATAACTTGTAAGGAAAACAAAATATTTTCAGAAATTAAATTGGTTAATAATTTGTATGTTCGAGACAATTCTTTTTCTTTAAAAACAAATATAATCTCACTAGTTTACTACATTCCGTTACCTTCCCATACAAACCTGAGATGGAATGCCTGAGAGAAGAAAGACTTGAGAAAAATTTCATAACCCCCCCAAAAAAGTAGCCCATAAAAAAAATCCCCACTCTACGCCCCTGAAATATTACCTTTGTCATTCCTTCATGCTATCTATATATTTGGGACACACAAAACTTATCTGTTACATATTTTTTCATGGATTTTTTTTTGGTTTGCAAGTTTGAAAACGGACACATTAGTAGCGGTTGGAAAAACTGGTATAAGACAAACATATTCCATGTTGTACAATGGAGGAGAAACAAACAATATCATTAAAAACGAGTCCGCGCAACGAATCCACGAATTAAACAGAAAAACTGACGTACAGTGTGTACGTTGCACTATTGTAAACAAAAATTTACATGTTAATAATAATTTCGATACACATATGTAGGCCTGTTATTTAAAATTTAGAATTTTGAAATTCCTTATAATTTATTTTAATAATACAAGTGAAATAATGCTTAAAACTGGAAAGAGAAAAACTCGATATGGTGTGTATCTATATTCCAATAACTTACAATCCTAAACATGTTACCAAATTACGGCGCCAAAACGTTTGAGTAACTGTACCGGTAACAGAATTTATACGAATTGTAGGCCTATTTTTAAAATTCAAATGTAGTACATACAATTTTGAAGTGGTGTATACACACTTCTCATGTATGTATAATTTTTGTAGAGGTTTACATAACAAGTTTCCGACTCTATGTATTTTGTGGTAATTATTTAAACCTTTTTAAAATCTATAATGAAAAAATGTTATTTTAAAATAAAAACATGTTGATATTAAAATGAACCCGGAGAGAGGTTCATTTTAAGCTATTACAATAAAATACTACATAACTGCAGCATTTTGTAAAAGTGTAATTGTGGACATGTTACAATGTGTTGTAACATGCATACTATTGTAAACTGTGGCACATCTCTGTGTCTGTGTATGACGGAAGGATATTCTGGCCGTAAACCAAGGCATACTGTTAGCGTCTCGTCTGTTTTCTTCTGTGTCAGATATGCGCTACATGATTTACGGACATGATACCCCCTTAGTATTATTGTAGTACATAAGAGTGTTGTACTCGTTATGTATTTGGGCTATTGTAAATTATTGACAGCATATATTCTGATAGACTGCAGCATGTAGATTTTCTTCTGTTTGATACATAAAGTAGCAGACTTATTATGTACTGGTATTTTCCTATTGGCTTTTGTGTGTTTGCAAGGCACACGCGGTGTGTCTGTACGACCGCGTGTGTTCGGGCTATTGCGTTACGTCACACATACATTTAGAGTGTCACACTCTATATTATATATTACTGTGGCTAAGAGTTGTATTGTATATTGTAGTGCGTAATAGTGTCATACATATTACGTATTCGGGCTATTGCAGGAAAAATTGTCGCATAAACGGTTGTGTATGTGGTACACCCCGAGTGTCGGACTCAAGGGTGTATTGGGCTATTGTAAATTATTGTAGTTTTTGTTTCCATATATGGTTTGTGAATGTGGTACATCCTGAGTATCAAAGGATGTATTTGGGCTATTGCAAATCAATATAATATATAAAATACATAACATGAGTGTAGGACTCAGAATGTATTTGTTTTGCTATTGTACAAGTGTGTGTTTTTAGAACGATCCAAAATGTGTGTATGTACCAGGCGGTTACATAAGATGCCTATTGCAAAAAAAATAGTTTATTTTTGTACTGCAGCATTTTTTAGGCCTTTTATGTGGGAACAAAACTGTTGTGTTTACATTGTTGCGTTTTCTCACGTGATCCAAACAATTAAATCTTCTAGCTTTTCAGTTTTCATTTGTTTCTAATTTGCTTCTTTCCGAATACCAACTCTATGAACGTAAATATCTTTAACTGTCATTAGCTTAGCTTTAAGCGGACTCCTTAAATATATTCGAATGTTCCAAACAGTTTGGAAAAGTAAATAATTCCGGACAAATGTTTCAAAGAAGTAATTCATAAAATAAAATTTTTGGAACTTATATTCTGAAGAATATGAAGTGCAATCGAATACATCGGAAAATTGCTGCTTAAATACTTTGGAAATTTTAATAATATAATTGATGTTCGGAAAACCTATAATTTTTGTGACGGTCTTTTGAAATTAAAATGTTCTTAATGTGATTTTGGGAAACGTATTGTCGAAATGTTTTCTATGCTTGTGCGTGGAAACTTAAAATCTACTGAGTAAGGTATGTTCGTTTCATTACAATCTTGTTCCCACATGGAAATAAAAAATAACATGTTGTACTTACATATGAGTATTATCATTATGTGTATCGGCTGTACTGTGTAAACTATTCCGCCATGTTGATCACTTGACAATAGCTTCACTTCCATGTCTGTCGCAAGAAAAAATATAATAAATTAGGCCGGTAACTCTAGCACCACTTACGGATAGTCTAATGAAAATTAGGTTTATTTGTTTTACAACCGACTTGCATCTTATCCATTTATATAGGCCTTTCGGTATACCGTCGCATTTAATTTGAGAAAAGATACAAAAAAATAAATTCTATATTGCTCTAAAAAATAGAGAAATGACGTAATATTATTTCTCTGCGTAGAGATTATTTAATTTTAATAAAGGAAATAGGTTTCAAACTTGAAAGTGAAGTGGGTTTCAAATGCCAACATGGCAGCACAATTTTATGAAAAATGTTTATTGCATGTTGGTTCCGGTCCTATTGTTTGATTGATACTGTAATCTTTGTGTTCTATTTTTATATATAAATTGGTTTTGTGTATCGTCCAACTAAATGCTCATGCAACCCATGACTCAATACTGTATTTAGCAAAGCCCCCAGAAACCACGCGTGATGTCCGTCCGACAAACAGGAACCGGTTCCCAGGAGGCGTTGTTCGTAGTGGTACTGTGTACTGTAGCATTGGACATATAAAAAGTGACATTAACGGTTACGTTATGTGAACTATTAACATATCGCCCCAAGTTGGAGACCAAAGAAATTAAAATTACGGAACTATTGTTGTAGTTATTGTTTTGTTTGTACAAAAAATCAAACGCGACCGCCGAAGGGCCGCGCCGGTGTGTTATCCAATACGGACAGCTGAGAATATTTGTTGTAGTTTTTAGGCAATTTGTACAAGAGATTCTAACCATTATGTTGAGCTATAGCGGGATTGTTGCTAAAATAAAGTAGCATCGGAATTTCGACCGTCTTCGCGCCGTGATGCTACTTTGTTTCGTCCAACAATTCGATTTTTAAAAATACGGGAAAAATCTGTGACTCATTCACTCGAACACACTCACACTATGAGAATCGAACACATTTAACGGAACCCTTTGAACTGCGCAACGGAGTACGAACGGAGAGATCGTCTAACGACAGCTACTGTGATTGATTATTCATTGTGAACTCAAAGATAAAAAAAAAAAACGCTTTCTGAAAAATTGACTAATAAAATATTGCTGGTTTGTCTTATGGCTAAACCCCGTCTCTATTTTTAAATATCCATCTATAAAGAAATTAAAGCCATAAAGACAAGAACGTATCAAAACATTCATCGAACATAAAGGAACTAATCAGATAAAAAGACCATTAAATATCCGTAAAGTCTCAAAGACAAGAAAAAAATGTTTTGACTCTAACCCTAAATAAAAATAATTATAATCACAGCCAATGGTTTCTTCTCAAACATAATTGCGCAGTCTTATTAATAACTAATATATATAATATATACTCCTTTCACTAATTGTCTGGTGATTTTTAAAGAAAATAGTAGGAATTGTTATTAAAAAATAAATAGTTACCATTTCAAAATATCGACAGATTGTGTTTTTTGCAAAAATTTTACTGTTGTATCTTGTTATTCCAAACGGTAAAATTATTTCGGGAATATTTTTTTTCCTTAATAACATCTTTGATCGAAAAATTTTTTTTTCCAAACTAATCTCGCTTTCTTGGCAACTTTTTTCTTCCACGAAAAACAAACTATTTTAGTCACAATCACACACGTGTATATATGTACAGACACTCAACATTCTATCTGTCATGTACATCTTATACTACAGCTTGCTTTGCGTCTGGCTAACGGTGGAGATTGTTACACAGTATTTTATTTCTTTCCGCGTTCCTCTTCTTGCACATTATCTTCATTTTTTCTTAAATTATATATTTAATAACAAAAATCACACATATATTTTGTTCTTCCCTACTTACTCGCACTACCGGTATTATGTATATATAAATTCACATGCATTTATCTGTTATAGTTCATCCATGCTTAATTTTTCCTGCATTTGTATTGACTTAATAATAGTTTCATGGGTTGTTGCTGTTCTGCTGCTGCTGCTGCTGCTGTTGCTGCTGGTTCTGGGACGTGCCCGCGCTGCCCGACAGACTGAAGCCCAGCGCTCGGGGGTCGCCCCCGTGGAGGCGCAGAGCCTGTTCCAGCCGCTGTTCCTGCAGGCGGAGGGCCTCGCTCAGGTCGGGCGACACCTGGTTGTGGTGGGCGTGGTGGTGGTTGTTCATGCCGCCTCCGCCGCCGCCACCGTTGCCGCCTCCGCCGCCGTTGTGCGCCGCGGCCGCCATGTTGTGGTGCCGCAACGCAGCGTTGCCGCCGTCGCCGCCCCCGGACGCGTTGTTGCTGGACGCCGCCACCGCCGCCGCCTGGCTCACCGCGAGTCTGAGCGCCGCCTCCGCCTGGGATCGAAGCAGCGCCTCGGCCTGGTGTATCCGCAGCGCTGCCGCCTCGGACGACGCCTGCTGGTGGTTGTGGTGCGCCTGGTGGCCCCCGTGGTGGTGGCCGGCCATCGAGTCCAGCCGCATCGCCGAGTCCACGGCCATCGAGGATCTCATGGCGGCGTCCATGGAGCGCATGGAGTCCGCCATGGAGGCGGCTCGCATGGCGGCGTTCATGGCCGCCTGGGCCTGGGCCTGCGCCGCCGAGACGCCGCCGTCGCCGGAGGCGGGCGGCGTGGACGAGCCGGGCCCGCCCGCGGAGCCGTTGTTGCCGTTGTTGCCCCCGGGCGACGCCACGCCGCCGAGTCCGGACGCCCCCATCCTCATGGCCGCCGCCAGGTTCACGGCTGCGGCCTGGACGGCGGCCGCGGCGCTGGAGTCGACGCCGATGCCGCCGGGTCCCGGACTGCCGAGGCCCCCGGACACTCCCGCGGACGACTGCCCCACCATGGCCACCATGGCCGCCATGCGACTTGCGTTGTGCAGGTCCTCGGCGCCGTACTGCTGCTGCAGGCCGTTGCCCCCCCGGCCGCCCAGGATGTCGCCCAGCTTGTTGTTGTTGTTGTTATTGTTCATTATGCCGCCCGGCTCCGAACCCGTGCTGGATAGACGCCCGCCTCCCGACGAACTGTCCGAGTGGGCGGACGGGCTGGCGCACATGGAGGACGGGCCGCCGCCCCCGAGGCCCGCCAGGCCCCCGGCCGACGACGCCGCCACCGCCGCCGCCAGCAGCGACTCCCTCTCCCGGCGCTCTGCCGCCGCTCGACTCAGAACGTACTGCGCCGCGAACTGGTGCTTGGGGTCCATCCTCATGTGCTCCATGTGGCTCAGCAGCCCTGCGGAGATACCGAGCAAGTGAGCAGTGCGTTCCCCATCCCCACTGTGACAGTTCTTGAAGGAAGTGAAATAAGTACTGTCCAAATTTCACGAGAAGATCCCTGCGAGGGGAGTATTCTCCTTGCGGGGTAAGAGGAGGGTGAGCCAGTAGCTCGGCGTTCTTGAAGGAGCAGGTGGATGGAAGTGATGTCATTGGCCGGCTGGGACAAACAAGACTCAGTCAATGGCCGGTCGGTTCAGTATCGGGGATAGGTTATAAGAGTGGGGGGAAAACTCGCATTCCTCGCTCGGATCTTCTCGTGAAATGGGGACTGTAGTGATTTCTTTCTTAGCCTCAACATAGTTGAACATTAATCAGCTCAGCTACTGAAGAAATAACCAGAAAGCAGTTCTAAAGTAGGATAGCTTATGGAAATTACAAGTAATGAACCAGAATGTGTTAACAGAAACAACAGGTAAGGCAATAGAGTTATTAAACTTATTTGGTAAAATTATCTTAATGATTTCTAATTTTGTTTTGATTCCGATGTATTAGCTGAGTACAACCATTTTCCCCCAAAAGTATACGAACAGGAAGTGATAGTTTTCTTTTTTGTCAAAAGCAGGGATCTTAACTTGCTGTTATTCGCCCCGACTCTACGAGCGTGGCTCATAGATGTCGCTAGTGCCGAGAAGCGTAGACTATTTAATTCGTCAGAGACTGTCCAGAGTGCACCACAGGCGATAGACCCAAATTACACTCGTAATGAATGAATAAATTATGATGGAGAATCGTTGGGGTTCCACAAATGTCAGCAAATGATGTAAGCAATGTGTACAAGAAAAGGAGTTTATTTATAAAGTAGGCTATAATAAGCTGTATATTGAAGAACATACAAGAAATAATAGAACATGATATTTTTTGGCAAATGTCAGTTTATAGAGAAAAAAAGGTTTATTTGGCAAATAAATAATACGATAATCGGCTAGTATAACTAAGTATGATCGAAGTATATCGAAGAAAATACAATGAATGAAAACTTACAATTGTTTGAAAATTGATAGGCAAAATACGTAAATGTAAAATTGCAGTAAGGAGAAATTGAAAAGTTCAGTGGTAATCTACTCTGACATTTTTGAGTTGCAACTTCAACATCTACAATACTAGTAAATATGAAAGGATTTGCTGGAACGAAAATGACACTGGTCGCCATGGAAATGCTCACGTCATATCCGATAAACTCAGCAATGTGAACTAGTCCATTCTTATACGTAGACCTACACAAAGGGAGTTCGCATATATACATATCCTGCTAGGAAGAGTTTATTCTAATCCATGAGGGGTTGAAATATGTTCATAAATGTAATGTCAGTCAGTTGCGTTTTGGCATGAACGCGAAACAGACGCGTACACAATGCGTGTGTAATTATTGAAAGTTAATACAATATTGATATTACTCACATACAGATGGATAAATAACAATAACAATATTTACGGTACATTCTCATATCTATTTCACACACTCCATTCTTCTCCAAATCTACATTTCAAATGGTTCTAATCGTTTCTCTTCGCTTCGTCGAAATGTCTATGTTTCTGCACCACAATGGCACACTACATACAAAGCACTTCACTAGTCTCTTTCTTAATTATTATTTTTCCGAAGATCCGCAGAAATCTCTTTTTCCTATTAAAAGTTTCCTTTGGTTAAGTGTTAATTGCCCGTCGCTGAACACTGTTTTTCACTTGTTCCCTTTCTTATCGGTTTATTTTATGACGCTTTATCAATTTCGACGGTTATTTAGCGTCTGAGTGATATGGAGGTGATAATACCAGCGAAATGAGTCCAGGGTCCAGCGCCGAAAGTTACCCAGCTTTTGCTCTTGATGGGTTGATGGAAAATCCGGAAAAAACCTCAATCAGGTAACTTGTCCCAACCAAGATTCTTAATATACATTCTGTTAACGCATTATTATTATTTATTATTATTATTATTATTATTATTATTATTATTATTATTACTACTACTACTACGGGATTTAGTGTTATTTATAGTTTATTTACTTCAGTTCATTATACACACTTAAATCTTACAGTAAATTGTGTTAATACTAATTCCATTAGCTACCCTAATTCCCATTACACGTAATCGTAGAATTTCTCCTCAAATCCATTGCCATTTTCTTAAAAGTAAAATTTTAATTAACTGTTTTCATATTTAGTCTTGCAATGCATTATGTTCCATCTTATATTTAGATCTAAATGTGAGCATTAACTGTAAATAATATTCGGTAGAAAAATAAGCTAATATTCTAGTCTTAATTTTAGTGCGCATAGGTGAAAATAGCTACGTGAAATGAAGAGAGTATAGAAATATGAAAACTGACTGAAATATAACAGGTATGAATGTGAAAACAATCTGAAATAAAAGGAGTGTAAATATGAAGACTGAAGTAGAGTAGTCTGAATATAAAAAGTACCTCAAATAAAAGGAGTGCAAGTAAAAAGTAACTAAAATATAAGAAGTTTAATTATGAAAACAAACTGAACAAAAGGATTCTCAATGTGAATAGGTACTTATTGAAATAAAACGACTCAGAATAAGAAAACGATTTTAAATTCAAAACTAGGTAACTGAAATAAAAGGAGTCAGAAAATGAGAAGAATCTGAATTAAATGAGTTTAAATTATTGAAAACTGGCTAAAATAAAAGGAGTCAGAATATGAAAAGAATCTGAAATAGAATGAGTTTAAATTGAAAAACCGACTAAAATAAAGGAATCAGAATATGAGAACAATGTGAAACAAAATGAGTTTAAATTGAAGACCGACTAAAATAAAGGAATCAGAATATGACAACATGAAATGAAATGAGTTTAAGTTGAAAACCAACTAAAATAAAGGAATCAGAATATGACAACATGAGTTTAAGTTGAAAACCAACTAAAATGAAATGAGTTTAAGTTGAAAACCAACTAAAATAAAGGAATCAGAATATGACAACAATGTGAAATAAAATGAGTTTAAACTGAAAACCAACTAAAATAAAGGAATCAAAATATGACAACAATGTGAAATAAAATGAGTTTAAACTGAAAACCAACTAAAATAAAGGAATCAGAATATGACAACAATGTGAAATAAAATGAGTTTAAACTGAAAACCAACTAAAATAAAGGAATCAAAATATGACAACAATGTGAAATAAAATGAGTTTAAACTGAAAACCAACTAAAATAAAGGAATCAAAATATGAAAAGAATGTGAAATAAAATGAGTTTAAATTGAAAACCAACTAAAATAAAGGAATCAGAATATGACAACAATGTGAAATAAAATGAGTTTAAACTGAAAACCAACTAAAATAAAGGAATCAGAATATGACAACAATGTGAAATAAAATGAGTTTAAACTGAAAACCAACTAAAATAAAGGAATCAAAATATGAAAAGAATGTGAAATAAAATGAGTTTAAATTGAAAACCAACTAAAATAAAGGAATCAGAATATGACAACAATGTGAAATAAAATGAGTTTAAACTGAAAACCAACTAAAATAAAGGAATCAGAATATGACAACAATGTGAAATAAAATGAGTTTAAACTGAAAACCAACTAAAATAAAGGAATCAAAATATGACAACAATGTGAAATAAAATGAGTTTAAACTGAAAACCAACTAAAATAAAGGAATCAAAATATGACAACAATGTGAAATAAAATGAGTTTAAACTGAAAACCAACTAAAATAAAGGAATCAAAATATGACAACAATGTGAAATAAAATGAGTTTAAACTGAAAACCAACTAAAATAAAGGAATCAGAATATGACAACAATGTGAAATAAAATGAGTTTAAACTGAAAACCAACTAAAATAAAGGAATCAAAATATGAAAAGAATGTGAAATAAAATGAGTTTAAATTGAAAACCAACTAAAATAAAGGAACCAAAATATGACAAAAATATGAAATAAAATGAGTTTAAATTGGAGACCGATAAAATAAAGGAATCAGAATATGACAATAACGCGAAATAAAATGAGATTAAATTGAAAACCATCTAAAATAAAAGAATCAGAATATGAAATAAAATGAGTTTATTTTGAAAACTAATTAAAATGAAGAATTCAGAATATGACAACAATGTAAAATAAAATTAGTTTAAATTGAAAACCAATTAAAATAAAGGAATAAAAATATGAAGACAGTGTGAAATAAAAGGACTTTACGTTCAGAACTAATCAAAATAAAAGGAGTCAGAATATGAAAACAACGTGAACAAAAGGAGTCTAAAAGTGAAAACTAACTAAAAAGTGAAGGTAAATGTGAGGAAATGTCTATGATTGAGCGCAAGATCTATGCAGGACGTAGAATGATGAAATTAGATAAATGAATACAATTTATTGTAAGATTTATATACCCTATGTCTTTATTTAAGAATACCTTTACTGTACTCAAAACTTTGAACTACTGGAAGATCTCACACAACTGAATAACATTTTAATTTTTAGTATTTTGCAACCACCCATAAACTCTCAATTGAGTTATGTATACATATACGTGGACTGTTCATGTGTATAGGAATGGGCCAGTTCACACGTTTGTGTTTTTTTCGCATATGACGTACTTATTTCTAAGGTACCCCAATGTCGAAGGACGTCAACTTAACAAAACGTACCATCAAATTATTTCATTTATTATTTTATTATAGGACGTTACACGTTAAAAGAGAAATAGAAATCATCAGCCAAATAATAAGACACAACATATTTTTAGTTTATATATTAGAGGGGAAAATTCTTGGCAAGAAAGGAAGAGGAAGGCTGAGAAATAAAATATATCACAGACATGCTCAGTAGAATGAAGTGCAACAAATATGAAGAATTTAAAGGAACAGAAACGTGGTTGAAGTGACGAAATGTTAAGAATTATTGATTTATTAATGAATATAAATCAAATAAATCTGAGAGAAATTTCATTATAGGCACAAAAGTAATTAAAAGAATCTGCCATGTGTAACAGCAAAAGAAAGTAAAACGACTGGAGAATTGTATGTAACAACAAATTAATAAATTATTATGAAATTTCTATTAAGTATATTAATGCCAGGATATACTGTATGAAGGGAAGTACAATGAAAATAACGTTTATAAATGCAGAATATTTTAGGCACTGCAAAAATAGATATTCCAAAAAAAATAGATGAAAGAGGGATAGAGTTAGAGAGTTGAAGAAAGTAGAACAAATAAAAATTTGAAGATATTCGTTTCCAAAAAAAAAAAAAAAAATTAAAATGTCATATTTTTTTAGCAATTTTAATATTGTGTTAATGTCATCTAGGATGTAGGGAACTGGTTATAAATACAATTACTTTAGGAGCTAAAAAAACATATATTGTAAACAAATAATTAAAATAAAAACCGTCACGTAGCAATTTTAAATAATATCTTGTAAAGCTCAATCTACGATAATCATATAAAACTAGGCTAAATGGAAATAATTTTTGCTAAATATAGGTTATTTGAGACTATCTAAAATATTTGAGAGCAGTTTCTCGAATGAAAACTAATAACAGAAAAAAATTAGGCCTATATATTAATAAAGAAATAAACGGAAAATGCCATTTAGTATGATTTTGAAGATATGTGTCATAAAAATATCACCCAGGACAGATGTAGCAAACTGCATTGAAAATCACTGCTGAGGTAAATCCGGATTGCCAAATGGTAAAAGTTTCAAAGCGACTTTCCTATATAAATCTTATGAATCAGGTTAAATATTATTGTAAGGAGTAATTAAATGTGAATAGGTCCATGATGCAGAAAAACAAATTACTCATCCAAATGATT
Source organism: Periplaneta americana (assembly GCF_040183065.1). Lineage (NCBI taxonomy): Eukaryota > Metazoa > Arthropoda > Insecta > Blattodea > Blattidae > Periplaneta > Periplaneta americana. Next base: position 39,350,245 of record NC_091131.1, on the reverse strand, counting down.
GAGAAATTTAAATAACTTTCGTTTTAATACAATAAACCTATTAGTTGTGAATACAGAGTTAATTTTGTGATAAATATTTTATACCGATCCTGCAACTGCTCTTATAAACTTATGCATACACCTCGGTAAGAGATGGCCCCTATTTGTGCTAAATTCTTCTCTCAACAAGTATTATTTTAGAACTGGGTACAATCCGGAGATTGTTAATTACATTAAATTGCATAGTGATGTATTAATTTAACAGTGAATATGATACCAAGAAATGTAATGAGTTCAGGACTATCAGCCTGATATCGGCAAAGATTCTCCTGCAAATCCAGAATCGAAGTTTACATTCTAAGCTGGAAGGATAGCTGAAAGAAGAGCAGTTTGTCTTCAGGACGGAAAAAGGTACGAGAGATGCAATTGGATTGCTCCGAACAATCGGCGAAAGATACTTAGAGAAAAATAAAGAAGTATACGTAGTATTTGTGGACCTGGAAAAGGCTTTTGATACAGTGAATAGGAATAAACTTATTGGAATTTTGAAAAGAGAAATGTTGTAGATTGAAAAGAAAGGAGGCTAGTCAATAATCTATAGCCTATGACAAAAAAAAAACGAGTCTACGTCAGGATATGAGAAGAAATGTCACAGGGAAGTGGAATGGGGAGAGGAGTATGAAAAGAATGCCCTTTATAACCTATCCTATACAACACTTACGTGGAGGATTAAGTGAAGAACTGTTTTCAGATCATGAGAAAGATATTAGTAGGAGGAAGAAGAATAAAGTGTATAAGATTTGTTGTCGATATTGCGTTATTAGCTGAAGAGATGGTGGTAAGGGATATGCTACGGAAGGTAAATGACAGTTGTGAACAGTATGGGATGAAGATAAATGCAAACAAGACATAGGACATGATTATCGGAAGAAAAATAGTATAAGTTAAATGTGGGAATTCGAAAAGAGGCAATAGAACAAGTGGATAGCTTCAGGTGTACTATAAGTAATAAGATCAGATCCTGGTAGAAGTCTAAAGGAGATAGCAATGATAAAGGAGTTTTTAATAGGGAAAGGAATGAAGCGTGTGACATGGACAGACAGAATAAGAAATAAAGCTGTGCTAGAAACAGTGGGTGAAGAATGAATAATGCTGACTGTGGGACTGAAGCCGGATGGTCTATGGCGAGTCCTTGGCATCAACCCCTTTGATTTGATTACCTGGTTGGGTTTTTCCGAGGTTTCCCCCACCGAAAAGGCAAATGCCGGGTAATATTTTGGCGAATCCTCGGACCTCATCTCATCTCACTACATCTCGCCAAAATGTAAAAAAAATTGTACAAAATTGTAGAAAATTACTAAATTGTAAAACTATAAAAATTTGTAAAAATTCTAATTGTAATATTGTAAAATGTTGACATGTTCCACATCTTAAAGCTTCATTGCTCATGTAAGATCTATGGAATAAAATAAATGAATGAATGAATGAATGCTGAAACTGATCAGGAAGAGGAAAGTAATTGGCTGGGCGATGGCTGAGAAGAAACTGCCTAATGAAGGATATACTGGAATGAATGGAGAACGGGAGAAAAATTCGGGACAAGAAGATATCAGATGATAGATCACTTTAAGATATATGCAGGGTTTAAGCCACAGTCGCATTTTGCTGCTCGACTTCTAAAAATGCAACAAACTTTGAATGTACATGTGCAAAAATGCGACAACCATAGGCCTATTGGACTTCAGAAATGAAGATGGTAACGGAGAAAATGAAATCAGATATGTGTTTGAACTAATTTGAATTTAAATGAAATTCTAATGGCATGGGCAATGTTCAAAAAGGTATTGAGCAAGAGATGTTCAGGAATTGATTTCAAACAGTTGGTGCAATTTATGTAAGTTAAGTGAATAATTTCTTCTAATTGATTTATATAATTCCATCGCATATTGTTAATTGCGAGTGATGATACAGTTGCATGAATTTTGTAAAAACTGGAATTAGAAACCGCCTTTCAGTAAAAGAGTTAGCACTCTGCTAACAATAATTCTTGAAGGGCCTACTAGTAAAGAATTTCAATGTTTAGAGTGCCCATAAAATAACGTATTTTAATGTGATGTAAATTCAGCAGTAATTGATTCTAAGCATACCCTACATGTATGTACGTACGTATGTATGTATGTATGTATGTATGTATGTATGTATGTATGTATGTATGTATGTATGTATGTATGTATGTATGTATGTATGTATGTATGTATGTATGTATGTATTTTTTATTTTATCAACAGCTTAGGTTATTTAGCGTCTGAATGAGATGAAAGTGATAATGCCGGTGAAATGAATCCGGGGTCCAACATCGAAAGTTACCCAACATTTGCTCATATTGGGTTGAGGGAAAACCCCGGAAAAAAACCTCAACCAGTAACTTGCCCCGACCGGGAATCGAACCCGGGCCACCTGGTTTCGCGGCTAGACGCGCTAACCGTTACTCCACAGGTGTGGACTGTATGTATGCATGCATGCATGTATGTATGTATGTATGTATGTATGTATGTATGTATGTATGTATGTATGTATGTATGTATGTATGTATGTATGTATGTATGTATGTATGTATGTATGTATGTATGCATGTATGCATGTATGTATGTATGTATGTATGTATGTATGTATGTATGTATGTACAGTGTTCTGCCCAAGAGCAGGTCTTTAATTGCAAACCCAGCATTTCCCAGTCTTCCCAATTTCTTGCTTTTCTCTTAATCTCCCAATATAATACCTTAACGTTGTCTATCAGCTGATATATTTTACCCCGAACTCTTCTCCTGTTCACCATTCCTTAAATATCGCAATTAACAAATTAGGCCTACACCAAAATAAAAGGAATCAGTCACTGCACTCACACACCTACTGGCACTTATGCCAGAAATAGTGTCATATATTATGTAAATATATTTTTATTATTATTTATGTACAATGGCTGGAGAGGGCACCCTGCGCGTATAAGACCCTAAAACGGCCTCTGTGTCAAAGCCAGAAATGTCAATAAACAAAAACAACGTCTAACGATTTACTTATATAAATTTATATTCCTAGAGTGTGATAAGATGGATTGAAAGTAATAAAACTCCAAGAAACAAATTACATAAGCTTTTGTTTTTGCATACATTATTAATTTTATCTTTCTGTACAATTATTTATAATATTGCACAAGCAATTCGCAATTTGCACAAATATAATTTTCATTAGTGAATTTTTGCGATAATTATGTATTTTCTAGCTTAAACCCTCATATGCGGAGACGAAGAGAAAAAAAGAAAAGACGGAAGATTGGAGAATGCTGGTATTCAGTGAAGGACCTGCCTTTGGGGAGAAAAACTACGAATGAATATCTACTATTCTATTCACGCAGCTTGAGGGTAAGTTTCTAGAAGTTAACAATTGCTTCGTAAGATAGCATATTTTTCACCGCTCAAGAAACATTGCGGGAACTGTAGCTACAACTGTATTTCAGTGTGCTAAAATTTGTAAGACATTATGTTGTAATTAGTTCGTCTTTTGTTTAACAGATGAATGAAGAAGCTGCTTACCTGATTCATGAGTGAACACAGCCTGGCACACCGAACAGGGCCACATCCGAAGGGACGTGGTAAGTTGCGAGGTTTCTGGGTGGCATGCCAAGTGTTTCCTCAGACTGCCCTCGTTGACATAGTGCTTGCCGCACACGGGGCACGGATGGTTCGCTGTCCTCCGCTTCGCTAAATACGGATCGGCACGGGGATAAGCGAAATAAACCATTGGTCAATGCAGAAGCACGGGTTAAGCACCAGTCAGTAAGCAGGTCGGGACATCTATGTTATGAGTCTCTAAAGGAAAGAAGCAACTACCTTCCATATGGTCAACAGGAACCTCTTGGTTAAGATCTTATCTTTCTTTGTTATTAAAATAGTTTGGAAATTGCTAGACCACGCCTTAACTGTGAAGATAAAATAAATAACAAAATGATCGGGGTGAGACAAATGACCTATTAGCTGAGAGATTACTTAATTTCAATTAATATTATGAAACCTTACGAAGTTTCGAGTATCGAGCGTAGATTTTAGTAATATTTTTTTCCCTTCTTCCTTTCGCAAACTAATTCTCTTGCTTCTCCACTATTTCAGTCCTCAATTCAGTCCTTAACTCGTCAAATTATTCATTTACACAGTATATTACCATTTTACATATACATATAGGGGTTTTCAAAAGCAACGCATGATGTGTTTTAAGAAAAATACTTAGACGCGTCAAAGCTTATTTCTTAAAAGAATTTATTTTGTAAATATGAATATTTTCTGTAGACATTGTTGCATGAGTTATGACGTTATCGAATAAAATTTTAAATGAGAACGTACGAGTTTTTTTTTTCACATTTTCTGAAAGAACGTTCTCGTTTTCATCGCTCCACACCTTCATTTGTTTTGTAAATAAGTGTATGTTGCTGTGACAACTTTTTAATTGTTGATAAATTTGTTAATCATTGCGTTTGAAAAGCAGTTCTTCATTAAATTTATTAGGTGAGATTAGACTATTAAATGATTAACTATGTACACTTTAATTTTTCTGTCTTTTTTTAGTGCTGCTTATACTTTATACTTTTATTCTTATAGTCAACATGGAATATATTATTATTCTGGAATTTATTCTTGTTCTTTAGGTTATTCACGTGAATACTTATTATTATTTTTGCATTGATTTCCTTTAAATTTATTAATTTTAGATAGTGATATTGTTGCATTTAACTGAACTAAAAATAAAGATGGTTTAATAGAAAATGAGAGAATATAAAAAGATAATGATAATAGGATTTGGTGACAGAAGACGTACGCAACAGAAAGTGTTCATATTTTCTAATGAAGCCCATCCAAATCGAGCACCTATTTCTCAGTCAGCTGTGAGTAGATCAGAAGCTAAAGTCAATGAACAAGGCCATATCAGAGACATAAGAAGATCTGGTAGACCATCCACCGACAAGGAGTTGAAACTTGACATTTTACTGAAGGTAAATGAGAACCCACATTCTATTCTCAGTGATTTAGAATCTACATTTGGTGTTTTGAAAACAGCTGCTTGGAGAATACTGCATCGTACTAGGTACCACCCTTATAAAGTTCAACTCGTATAAGAATTAATGGGAGACACTTTGATAGAAGGTTGCACTTCTGCGAGGGAATGACTATTTTCTGTGACCAAGATCCAAACTTGGTAACAAATGTTCTTTTTAGTGATGAAGCTACATTTTCCCACAATGGAGAGGTGAACAAGCAAAACTGCAGCTATTGGTGGGGAAATAATCCAAACTGAATAACAGAATCACATTACACAATACCCCCAGAAGGTAAATGTTTGGGCAGGAATTGTTGTTGTTTTCTAATGCCAGGCATTTGACAATAAAGTCATTTGACCTCTTGCACTCCAATATTTTTCAAAGATATTATCATGACCAGCCACTGAAGCACAGATTTATAAGGAATTGTAGGATGCAGAGTCTTGGGCTCTTATTTCTTCGACGAGTCTCTTACCGGCGACAGGTATTTGGAGTTTTTGCGTGATCTTATACCAGCCCTTGCTGTTCTACATCCAAATCTGGTTTCAACAGGACGGTGCTCCTCTTCATTACGCAGTCACTGTTTGGTAATACCTGAATAAAGTTTTTCCCAATAGAAGGATTGGAAGAAGAGGACATGTCGATGGCCTGTTTGATCTGTCTCCGCTTGATTTCTTTTTATGGGGTTACGTGAAGTGTGAGGTCTTTGCCACGCAATCTAGTGACATGAACGAGTTGAAGACCAGAATAAGAATAGAATGTAGAGAAATACCGCCAGCTATGATAGAAGATGTATTTCGCCATAGCCATTGCCTTGTCAGTGAAGGACATTTTGAGTAATTAAATTAATTTAATTATTTATTGTTTACTGTTAGTAAAATCAATTGCCTGATGACATGTTTGTGTGAAAGTTAGTGAAATTGTGTTAGCTTTCTTTCTTGTCGTGTGGAGAGACATCAACTTCAATTAAATAAGTGAGATTTTCAAGACTGTACAATTTCAAATACGTTCTTTCAGAAAATGTGAAAAAAATCATATGTTCTAATTTTAAAATTTATTCGATGACGTCATAGCTCTGCAAGATTTACTAGAGGAAATATTCACATTTACAAAATAAATCCTTTTAAGAAATAGGATTCGATGTGCCTGAGCACTTTTCTTAAAAACTTCCCGTCTAATTATAAAACACATTATGAATTACTTTTGAAAAACCCTGTATATACTCAATCCTGTTCTTGTTTATCACGTAGGGTACTCGTTAATAAAATTCATTAATCCATTCATACATTCAGTTATTTACTCCATTTGTATTAAATTTTAAGACGGTTTGCATGTGTGACCGTGAAATGAGAGGCCCCGGATTCAAATCCTGGTTGGTACAAGCTACCTGGTTAAGATATTTTCCGTGGTTTCCCCTCAACCCATTAAGAGCAAATACTGGGTAACTTTCGGCGCTGGACACTGGACTCCTTTCGCTGGCATTATCACCTTCATTTTACTCAGATGCTGGACAATCACCGCAGTTGATAAAGTGTCGAAAAATAAACAATAATATACAATAATATTATGCGCGCAAATATAGACTATCAAGAAAAACAATTATACAAGAAGATTATTTTTACTAGCAGTCATTAATAAGATACTCTTTAAACTACACTATCATAATAGTATTCCATTGATTATTTAGGTCCAATTTGTTATTTGACTACTAAAATCCACTCTAATTAAAATTCATAACTTCTGTTAAAACGCTTGCAATTCTTACATCAATATCATCATAAAAATGTACTTTTAACGTACCTACATACTTCAGTTGTGAAAGCCCATACAAAATTTTAGCTGCGTAACAATTTATTATTGAGGTATATTTAGATCACGACATGCAAATGTAACAATATGTTTCATATAATATATATTATAGATAGCAGAGAAGAAACTACGTACTAGTATCTAAAAGTTAAGTATCACATCGTAAAATATTTCTAAAAGATTCATTATAACGCTTTAAAAATTATAGGTGTAACTTACTGTGCTATTACAATCTAAATATGAGCACATTTACATTGATTTTTCAATGTTTTCACTTATAAGTCTACTTAAATTACTGGAATAAACCATTTAAGCCCTTAGTTACTAATTATTACCATTGTTTTTATAAAAATTATACTACATAAATATTTGTTAACGCTGCTGAAAAAAAATAGCAGAAATTGAAAGTAACGTTCCAAGCATTTTTAAAAATATAACAATTTTTAAAACGGTTATATGACGACGCTGTAACAACTGCTTGGTTATCTAGCGCCATCGATGGAATTGGTGACAGCCAGATGGAATTTGACGAAGTTATATCAAGAAATCACCTGATATTCGTCTAACAGTTGTGGAAAACCTCGATAAAAACTAAGTAATCACCCCAAGTAGGGTTTGAAGCCACACCATAGCACAGCCTTGGATTATGAGACCAGCGTCTTACTTCTAAGTTACTTCGGTAGCTTTAAATGTAATAATGAAATAAAATAAATTTAATCAAGAAGTTCGAAAATAAATGTATTTTTCTGGAAAAAATTCTTATTTAGTACTTACATTCTTTTCCACGTCTATCAAACAGGGTTGCAGTATTTTCGTCACCGATTTTTCGTCACCAGGTGATTTCGTCACACATTACATTTTGTCACTGTAACATTTTGTCACCGATTCACTTTTGTCACCACGATATTTTGTCACCTATATAAAATGTTGCGGAAGATCTAACTCCAATCTTCGATTACTTTGAGGATAATTATGTGGCAGAGGTAGGCAGCAGCCCATATTTCCTCCAAATACATGGAATTGTTACATTCGTACCAGGAAAAACCTACCCAGAACAACAAATACTTGCGAAGCGTGGCAAAGACGTCACAATACTTTAATGGGAAAAGCACATCTCTCCTTTTACCATGTCCTTCAGTTGCTACTGAGAGAGAGAGAGAGAGAGAGAGAGAGAGAGAGTGAGAGAGAGAGAGAGAGAGACTGGTAGGATACATCAGGACATTGAGAAATTAGAAGCAGGTCAGTTTCCACCCGGAAAAAGAAGAAATACACAAGAATTGCACGAATTGTCGATAGGTATGAAGCCTATAGAACAGAAGATAATATCCCTGGTTACCTACGTGCCATAGGTCACAACTTCAGTGGAAATTTTGATTGAAACTCCATAAAAACGGGAAGAATGTATGCAACTTCAAAATCCATTAATAGTACATTATGCCCAACGAGCCTATAATGATAGTAATTAAGAATCGAGTATGGATATTTATGAAACGAGCGCAAGCGAGTTTCATAATTTTCATACGAGATTATTAATTACCATTATAGGCGAGTTTCATACGACTTTTTATGCTCGACCATATTTCTAACTTGAAATTACCGGTATTCAGATGTATACATTTTATTTGTAGGTATCTGACAAGATCGGAAGTGACCTTGTTCTAGGTCGTGAATTGTGAGATGTGCGCAGACGCGAAAGTATTGATTTTTTCCGAGAAACAATAATGTCATTGACCTTGACGTAGTCCCGTTAAACTTGATAATATTATAATATTATAACCTTGATTATTGAATTCGACATTGAAAAACGAGATGACAAATTGAATTTATTTGAATATTATTTACAATTAACTCTAATTATTATAGTAACAGAACATAACCTTCTGCGACAGTATTGGATTTCCAGCCCCCGTGACTTTTCGCTAATTATCTTTCGATTGCATATCCGAGAATAATCGATACTTGCGGTTTTATAACGGTACAAAGCTGACTTGTTATTGGCTGAACACATGTAAGCTGAGTTATCATTGGCTGAAGACCTGTACTTTAATGAGTAGGTGTACTTTAATGACATGCATTAAAGGACTGCTACCGGGTGTATAATTAGTACATTTCGGCATGGTCGAGCATAAAATAATTACACAGTGATGGTTTTGGACTCATAATAAAAACAGCCTAAATATAATTTTCTGCATTATTTTGGTGATGAAATCGCCTCAGCGTAAAAAAAAATAGCAAAATATATATGATGACGAAATATCTTCGGTGACCAAATCTCCTCTGTGACAAAAAACATGATGGCAAAATGAATTTGATGACCAGAAAAACTAATGACGAAAAATAGGTGAAAAAATATAATGGTGACGAAATATCTTCGGTGACCAAATCTCCTCTGTGACAAAAAACATGATGGCAAAATGAATTTGATGACCAGAAAAACTAATGACGAAAAATAGGTGAAAAAATATAATGGTGACGAAATTTCCGGTTACGAAATGCCCTAGACCCCTATCAAACATGTATTTTAAAATAGTATTTTCCCCAAAATATCAAGAATCGATTCTTTCCCAAAGTGGATTTATTGATTTAAGTTTGCAGGCGACATAAAATATCTTATCACTAACATAAGGTTGGAAAAGAACTCATAAAGTTCATGCAGTTAATCTTACTACTTATGTAAGACACCAACAGGTTCTCTGCAATTTAAGATAGGCTCTTATCACTGAATTCTTTAGTAATATATTCACACGTGTCAAAAGACGCTGAAAACTGAAGTCTATAACTTAATATTTTCTATTTTGCGCATTAGTGGTTTTGAATTCAAATATGGGAACTACTTTTAAGTTTCTTTCTCATAAAGAATTTTACACAAATTTCACACTGACCATATGAAGGGTAATCATAACACAATAGCATGCCTTCAAGATGATGACCCAATGAAGCTTGGAAATCACAGATTTTTCTTTAAATTTTATTAGGTCTATCACATTTGTATGAATGTTAAATATTGCTTTCACAAATAAATCACGAAGACAATTTATACGTCTTTAACTAGCACACAGAAATTGTGAAAATGGGTCAGAATGCAACTTGTAGGCAAGCTATTGTAGGAAACTTATGTATGAATGACAAACTAACATGCCCATAAAATGTTTTAATGTTATTTAAAATTCCGTTATTTAATTTTTAATAATTCATATCAGCCAAATCTCATTACTTTTAAAATATCACACTAATTTATAATATATGTCTATTTTAGTATCTTTGTGCCCATAAAAATCTGAGATTTTTACGCTTCTCTAAAAAGTGGTTATATTTTGTTCCATTACGTTCCTCCATCGTTAATTCTTAAAATATCTTCTTTTCATCTTTTCCTTAAATTTATATTCTCGCTAAATTGTACATTATCTTCCTGTAATTCTATTTATTAATTCATATTTTATCCAATACTGTACCATCTGCAAAAATATCATTTCTGAGTTTCCTCTCTAGTTTCTAATTATTCTGACCGAAGTTTTTCTTCCTTTTCTGAGGATCGTAAATTTACCATTCATTTTGAGGTACCGGTAGTTAATATGAAACATTTTAAAACATCTCATTTAACAAGTATGTAATACATTTTTGGTGACGGCTCTCACCAATCTTTCAATTGTCTTAATAATAATAATATTAATAATAATAATATTATTATTATTATTGTTATTATTATTATATATATGTGGATTTGGAACAATTATATTTTTCTTGTGCAATATAAAGACATTCTTGATCTTTGAAAATCTCGTCACGTGCCTAAAATCTTATCGAATTCTTAGTAGATATCGATATACCAATAATGGGAAGCGATGTTCGTCCATTCTGCATTAGGTCGGTTATACATTACAGCGAGAGCTATGAACTATATAATGTGTGGGCACCGCTTAGCTTAGCTAATGTCTTCACACTACATCGATAAATATGTTGCTACACAGTAGAGCCATCTCTGTATAGATAATTAAAACACGAATTTTATTACGTCACACGGAAGGCAGTATGATGAAAGACCTTGTAGCCTATATAATACGATACAAGGTTTGATATGCGCTGATAGAAATAAAGTTACATCAATTTGAACACCTGACTTTCTATTAATTGTTCAATTTCATTCACGTAATATAAATTTTATAGGCTACAATTAGGTTAATTACCTGTGGGAGCGGAAATACGTAGCTATGTTTTAAAAAAATCGCTAGCTGTCCAATGTCAGCTATGTCTTATTTCGAGCGTTATCCGTGCTAAAAGAAAGCATTTTCCATAGCTCGACAAACATATTATTTCTTGCTGAAATGTGTCACGGGCCTTATAGTTTTTCCAACGTTGTTCATATTTTATTTATCTTGTCTACAATATTCAACAACTTTAATTTTTAAACGCATTTCAGTAATATATTAATATTAAATTTGTCTGTTAAGGGTATATGTACGTGAACGACCACAATTATTATAAAAAAAATGCACGTTTTAAATTTCTAAAATTTTATAAGGAAATGAGCTCATAATTTGACAAAAATCACAAGGTACCACAACAAGACTTATTAGAATTTGAATATCTGATAAAAGTATAAAAAAGGTTACTAATAATATTTTTAAGAATTCACTTTTTACTTTAAATTAAATTTTCAAAAATTTGAAAATTTTCACACATATTATTTCATAACTCCACAACCATTAGAGATAGAATTCTGAAATTTCCTACACTGATTTAACATGAATTCATCCAAAATGTAGACTATAATAATGCCCATTTCTTTGAAAATAAGACAAATTAGGTCCAAAATATTATTTAAATTTTAATATGCTTTACGTAGAACAAATAAAAAATTAATTGTACTAAAATAAAGAACTCTACCTTTTTTAATACTTTTATCAGATATTTAAGTTCTAGTTAAGTCTTGTTTTGGTACTTTGTAATTTTTGTCCAATTATGAGTTAATTTTCTTATAAAATTTTAGAAATTTAGGGCTGCATTTTCTGATAATATTTGTGGTCGTTCACGTACATATACCCTTAACATAGAAGAAATGAAGACTGGGGATATCGAAGTTCATCTTGCTGAGCGACTAAAAAAGTAAACAAAATAAATTGTTGCCCGGTTAGAAATCGAGGATATTGAGTATAATAACCGCAGCGGAAGACAGAGGGCAGGATAAGCATCTCCCATCACTCACGGCTTATTTCTTCCGTGCCGTATCAGCGAACTGTATTATATTTTTAGAGCGCGTGCCCGCCATGAAAAGAAACCTGAAGGAGCCTCCGTGTAGCCTCAAACACGTGCCTCGTTAGGCTACAAACTGGTTCCACTGACACAGCAGGCGTCAATGATAATCGCACTCAGCAGTTTCTGACTCATCACCTACATACTTTGGTTTTCAAACATATGATTTGTTTGCCTGTTTGTTTTATTGCTCCTTAATATTGCTCTCTCTTCTTTACTTTTCTTTCCCTCTTCGTCTTTTTCTTTCCTTTCTTCTCTCTGATTTATCTTACGTCTTTGTTTATCTCTTTTTAGTTTCATTCTTTAAATTTATCTTTCTATTATTCTTCTCTGCCTACCTTTCTTTTTTATATTATTCTTTTCCTTTCTTAAATTTCTTTCCTTATATTTTCTCTCTTTGATTTCTTCTTCTTTATCTTTCACTTCTTCCTTTCCCATAATTTTTCTTTTTCTTTCAAACGTCCTCATTTCAATACCTTTCTTTATTTTCTTCTTCTTCCTGTTATTACATTAATCAGGATAATCATTCTATTATCCGTTATCATTGGTTCTATTATAGTACATTATGCAACGAGCCTATAATGGTAGTAATTAAGACGCGAGTATGTTTATGAAACGAGCGCAAGCGAGTTTCATAATTTTCATACGAGTGTCTTAATTACCATTATAGGCAAGTTTCATACGACTTATTATGCTCGACCATATTTCTAACTTGAAATTATTCATAAGTATCCATGTCATCTTATCTGACTGGGGAGCGGAACTGACCTTGTGCAATATCTCGTAAATTGTGAGATGTGCGCAGACGCGAAAGTATTGATTTTTTCCGAGAAACAAATGTCATTGACCTTGTTATAATCTAGAGAGTAAAATAAACATTAATCTTGATATAACCTTGAAATTGATTTAGACATTGAAAAACGAGATGACAAATTGAATTTATTTGAATATTATTTACAATTAACGCTAATTATTATAGTAACAGAATATAACCTTCTGCGACAGTATTGGATTTCCAGCCTCCGTGACGTTTCGCTAGTTTTCTTTCCATTGCATATCCGAGAATAATCGATACTTGCGCTTTCATATTGCTACAATGGTGTTTTCTGATTGGTGGAACACCTGAACTTTAATGAATAGGTGTACTTTAATGAGGTCCATTAAAGGGCTGCTACCAGGTGTATAATTACTACATTTCGGCATGGTCGAGCATAAAAGAATTAAGGAGATTTGTAAGTGGGCTCAAGGGAAAAGCATTATACAATTGCTAATATTTATACAGGAAATAGGCCTACGCAAAAAGCTGCAGCCATAATTTGATGTAATTTTTACAGTATTATACTCGATCGTTTAGGAAAATTTTATGGAGTGAAATATATTTTTTAGTGTGTAATTTTTTTCTTTACTTACCATTACCATGCAAAACATATCAAGAGGGAGGGATGGTGAAATTTCCAATTTCTTTGTTTTTTGTATAATATTTTATTTTTTTTTGTTACGTCACAGTTAAGTAAGCGAAACTTTAAAATCCACTGCCAAAAGTGTTTGAAAATTAAAGGGGGGAACAAAATGTAACAAAAAAAAAAAAAAAACCCCTAGCAAAGATATTTACTAAAATTGATATAATTGAATTTTTAAGATATTCACAAAATTCTTTCACTATTTTACTCACGAAAAACCAATGTACAAATTTTTTACATTCGATTTTTAATATTCCACCTGGGTACAATAATACAAGCTTATGAACATGATTAATAATTATTTTATGGTCAGTGATTTGCATATTGTAAATTATTTTCATATATATACAAAATATCACAATTCTAATCTAGACAAAAGTTGAATTATTGTTTGCTAGAGATGTGTTCAGATTTTTATGAACTTCCCTTTAATGATTCCTAAGTTACAGTATATCAATTTTTGTAAGTATCGTAGCAGAAAATCAAACTTGCGGGTAATAAACAAACAACAGCGTGTCGTTAAAAATCCCAGGCCGTAGGCCATTTAAAAATGGCTACTAAAGACCAATCGTACAAGATGGCCAACAAAATAATATATAGGTCTATCCTGTTCTACACATATCAAAGAACAGTTTTAGGCGACAATTTTTTTTTGGAAAAAAAATTCGATTTTTTTTGCCAAATTTCACCATCCTCTCCGCTTAAATTTGTAAACTAGAAATTATGTTAACTGAAATTTTCAAAACTCAGGTACGTGAAAGGTAGACTATTATTATGATATTTATAAAAGAACTTCAAGCATTTCTAAAGAAATTATGAATTTTAATTGGAGTTATTTTTTTATAATACTGTGATTTTAAATACAAATAATAACAAAAACACTATCACAATAGTCTTTTCTGAAGATTAAAGTACATTATTAAGAATTGAAAGTAAACAAATCAGAGTTCTTACATCATTTGGATTTCGCGACGTCTGCGTCCATATTCATACATGCAAATTAATTCTTTTTACATAATACATATTGGGAAAAGAAAAAAGTGCATCTAAAAATTGCCTTACCCCTTAAAATATTCCTAAGTGAGCCATTATAACTCTGTAAAAATTACATCACATTATGGCTGCAAGTCTTTGTACATCTACAGTATAAATATCAGCAGATTTATAATGATGTTTCCATACGTTCACATACAAGCTGCTTAAACTAAATTTCTATTTAAAAAATCTTGATGTATTCTTCGATTAATCTGATCAAATGGACTGAATATGAGCAGCCAAAAGTATCATAGAAAATATCTACATTATTTTTTCCCTTTTTTTATCCCCTTGCTATTCCATCTCGTTTTCCCCTATATTGTTATTTCTTTAATTTCTTGTCATTTGTTTCTTTTCTATTTATCTGTCTTCATTTTCTAATATATTAACTATATTTGTGCGAGATCGTTCGTATTTGCTTGGTTTCCGCACAAAACCAATCCGCGGAAAGTCTAAAATTCCACATTCAGTAGTTCCAACATAACACACATAACAATTTCCCTCTTCTTACCGCTTAAGTGACATATTGATTTTACTGCTTTAGGCTTTTAACATATTATTTTTAGAGACGTTCAATATAGTAATAATTATAAATTGGAAACTTACCACTGCAATTTTACCTAAATTGTACTATTAATTATTATTTTTAAATACTTGCAAAAATTAAGTAAACTCTAAATCATTACATAACCTTACCGTTTGTTTTAAGTTCGCATTTATAGACTGGGGGGGAAAAAAAGACAGACGTATATCACGGCCTGCTGGAGTATAGTAAACACAGAAAACATTTTAAAGCAACAATGTTGAAGGTAGATATTTTTGTTTTGCAAATTTGCCGTCATTGAACAGAAACCAAGATGGAGATTTCATTGCAACTAATTAGAAATTCCTCTTTCAGGTATGTAATAAACGATCTTCGCACAAAATAATGTACGATACACGAGCGGTATGTTTTCTTTCAATTGTCGGAAATTAAAAAAGCTCAACTACGTTTCGCTTTTTCAAACTTTTTCTCGAACATGAAAACTTCAACATACCGCTCTTGTAACGCATATTACTATTTCCTGTTTCATTATAACATTTCCTAAAATTACTTAATTACTTTATTGTCTAAAACATTTTACAATGCATGACAGAGTCAAATGAATAGAACTTGGTAAAAATAGCATTTAATTCATAAATAATTCATAATAATATTATGAATATTATTCATTAATAACATAAAACAAGATTAATTTAATAAGTCATTCATAGATCATTTAAAATTTTGGGCTTATAGATTTCGGATATGGTTATTTTTATGCTTTGCACTAATAGTTTAATTCCCATTTCCTGAAAGCTGTTTTTAATTGCGATAAAATTAGGCCTATTTCTTTATATTTATTTCAATAACCGAATATTTACTCTATTCTATTATCTTTTTCTATCTCTTATTTTCTATCACTTCTTCCTGTCATCATTATCAATTTGTGTCTCTATTAACTAACTTTATGATTTTTTTTATTTGTATCAAGTTATATTTTTGTTTTTATATTTCTTGTAATGAATTATTGTTATGCCTTCAAGTTTTTTTTTCATTTCTTCACACTCATACACGTCTATTTATCTTAGTTTACTTTTTTATTTCTACCTCATTTACTTTCTTTTTATCATAGGAAAGAATAATACAAAACTGAGATTTGGCTGATGTGTGAATTACAGCATATCCGAAAGTATTGCCTAAATTAAAGAAAACTTATAACTAAGATTAAATTATAGAAAATCCTTAAGAATGTATTTATCCTCAACCATTTGTCCCCGACTATTTTATATTAATTTCTTAAATAAATGCATGCACTTAAGTTAATAATATTTTGTAAATGCCATCAACTTCCTTGTTATTAATACACAAATTGTTTACGTGTAATTTATAATAATGACCATTTCACAAAATTTTAGTCTCTATTAATGAAATACGCCATGTTGTGCAACAATGTTTTAGCGCGGTTAAAAAAATTGAACAGCGCATGATCAATAAAAACAGTATAAAACGCGTTTGCGCGCTTCAACTGTCAACTGTTTCTGCAATTTAGTGCTTGGCCGCAAATGATGTGAACATGTATCTATATAATGGAACGGCCACAAAACAGTTCTGTGTTGCGACGATATCGGGGTTCATCCCTGTCACATTGATCATCAGGAAAAAGAATGAGAAATCCGTTATCATGCCAGGAGAACTACATTTTGCACTTATCGAGCTGTTGAAGTACAGTTTACCTTCAACAATACTTTTTAGGAAAATAACGAAAAGTAACATGTCCAAAATAAGGAATAATAATTTGAAATAAACGGGTATATTTTAATACATAGTAGTAGACCTACATAATGTGTTAAGAACTTAAAATTTTATTAAATAGTTTAAGAAAATTGAAGAAAAGTATAGACTTATAAATTAATACAACAAATACGAAAAATTCGAACTCTGTAACTTCTCAGAATTTTATTTCTCAAGTGTGTCAAAATAGAAATTACCCATTTTTGTAAATACTTATTCATTTCGTTCTCACGAAGGCCTATGTAGTTTGCAACCTTGGAATCAGAGTATCGTAACATTCGAACTTGGGAATGACATGTCCCTAAAGATATGGCAACGCTGCATATGATAATTTTATGTACTGCACAACAATCCTTTGAAATTGTGAAACTGTATGTACACACATACAAGTTACACTGGGATACTGATATATATATATATAGCTATATTTAGTCGGGGACCTTCGTTATAAACAAAAACGAAAGCGGTTATCACGGAAAGAAGTATGTTATTAAATAACTCCATGTCCGATGATAAAATCTTAGCCATTATACAGCGTGATTCACGAGGAGGTACCGCCAATTACAGAGCATATTTCCAAAGACATTTCGAACAAAAAAATGTCATATAAATATGGGTCCTATTCTCAATATTTTCTGAGTCACACTAATTTAAAGTTGTTTGTAAAATACCTTTTTTCATTAATTTTAAGGGTAAAAGAATATTAGAAATAAAGAATGAACTATTCAGAAGTATAATTTTTTTTAATTGGCTAATACTCTGAAGCTAAAATTTTTTTGTGAATTATATAGTTGCTTTGTACATAATTTTTTTAGATTTCTAACTATAAGATTATATAATTCTTACGCGCTTATCACAACAATAATTGCAAATTACGTCACTCTTGTAAACTATTTAAGACTGTACATTCGGATGCAAATTTAACTGTAAAGAATCAAGTCGCTAGAAATGGTGTGATTTGTAACAAATGTTGTGATAAGTGCGTAAGAACAATGTAATTTTTAGTTAAATCTTGAAAAAAAATTCTTTACGAAGCAACTAAGGAATTAACAACACATTTTTAGGTTCAGAATATTAGCCAATTAAAGAAATTATACTTCTGAATAGTTCATTCTCCATTTTAAATAATCTTTTACCCTTAAAATTTAAGAAAAGAAGATATTAGTGAAACTCTGAAAATACTGACGGTCTTACTAATAAACCGTGTATAATTTTTATACGAGACTTATGCAGCGTTGAGACAGAAAATGTTACTAATAAACCATGCATAAGCGATGGATGTATAAACAGTCTGTAACTATACAATGGGAATTGCTTTGTAGTAGTTATATACATGAAACCCCTTGTTTAAGCGTTGTATATAGAGAAAAAATGGCCGCCCCTCTAACAGCTGTTCGTATCGACTGTCATTTTATGATGATGGCTGCCTTGTAACCATAGAAGAACACACCAAAGAGCACAGAATAAGTAGAATAATATTGCTTTAGCTTGTGCTCTTTGACCAAAATATAGTGTGGTAATCGATCAGAGCCAGTTGTACTATCGATACTTTAACACAGCACACTAGAGTGCTCTACCGGATGCAATAGAGAACCTCAGATATTCTATTACCTTTCGTAACGAAGTAATGATGAAACTATGACGTTGCTGTGTTAACAGTTAAACTGTTATACACGACTTATGTAGTGATTATTAGTAAGGAATTTACACACGACTTATAAACGAGCTACTCTTTGCATAAGTATAAGACAGTTAAACGTCTGTATATAGATGCAAATCAATATTTCAGGTATAACTCCCTGTAAAGTTGATTTGAATAATTTCGAGGGAAAAATTGTTCCGGAGCCGGGTATCGAACCCGGGACCTTTGGTTGTATATAGAGTTTTTATTAGTAAGACTGTGAGAGTAGAACCCATGTTTATTTGACATTTTTTGCTCAGAATGTCTTCGGAAATAAGCTCCGTAAGTGGCGGTAACTTTTCGTGAATCACTCTGTATATTGTTCCTTTAAAAAATGTATCAGATAAAGAATTAAATTTTGATGTAATTGAGTATTGTCCATGAAAAAAATAGCTAATTTTGAAAGTGCTATCCGATAAGGAAAATATGCTGATATGACGGATACATTGAGAGGTCACTGTCCTCACGACGCCGAAAAAATATTGTGTTGCGTAATTTAAGAGAGGAAGAAATGAAAACACCGTGTTTTCAGGCCTGTTTCTGTGACCGCTCCAGAAAACAACGATGCCATATATAACAAGATTTTGAAGGGTCGATGAATTGGCTTTGAAAATGTCCTATGAATGTGTGGCTTTTTGTAGATATTTGATGATGTTGGCTTTGAAGAAAAATTTAGCTCTCTCAGGCTTTAAAGAAAAATTTAGCCCTCTCAGGCTATCATCTACTTCCGAAACTAAAAAAAAGGAACAAGATTGGAAGAAAAAGTTTTCATCGAATGGCGGTAATGTTGTGGAAGACTGGTTTGTAGACCAAGACGAACATTTTTTAAATTCAATTGCTTTATGACCGTTGTGCTAAGTGTATGAAGTTATAACGTGATTTTTCTGAAGAAATAAAATCTTGTTTTGACATACAGTAACTTTTTCCATGTTAGGCCAAACACCAACACCGCTTTGTTAATTTTCTTTCAGAAAAACTATAATAAATTACTGTGCAGAAAATTTGATGGCAGCCATTCCGGGCAAACTGGTAATTCCAATGAACAAATCTTTTTCAAAAATATTTATTTATTATTGATGTAATACATAGATAAGGCTCTAAAATTAAATATGTTTCTTTTTTTTTTTTCAAAAGGAAAATATTTTACAAGTTTTATGGGCACTGAATCTAAGTTGTCTTGTAATAGATACTGTTTTGTTTCCCTTAAGTTTGCAGCACTTACTCATAGAGATCAGCTGTTAATGTACGTTTTTCAAGGATCTATTGTTGAAGAAATATTTTGAGAGCCTGCACTGTTAATTCCGGAGCTCCAGGATCAAGAAACTTTTTACTTATTCTTTCTGCCATTTATTTTCAGTATGTATTTTGGGTTAATGACAGTTAATCTTACAGTTTAAGTGAACATTTTGATTTAGAAATGTCACAGTTGCTTTGAAACTGGAAAAGTGAAGAATATTAACTCATCTTTAACATCAGTCACAAAATATGTTTAACACCCATGACATGGAAGAAACAGCTATGAAATATTTACCGATTATATTTTTGTGAACTAATTGGAAGCCATGAGATTTGCATAGCTTTCACCTGGACACTATGAGGATGAATCTGTTCTTGACCGAGACAGAGACATGAGTTTTACATTTTTTGTTAATAAGGTGTGAAGTGAGTTCACAAATCTTGTAACATCCGTGACGGAACCTTTTCTTTATTTTCTACAGTAATAATAAATTTATCCAACAACTTTTTTTCTCTAAAATGATACTGATCTTCTAAATTGATTCCAATAATAAAAGTTGACAAAAGTAATTTCATTTTCAATACATAGACTTTGAAAATAGTAAAAATGTAACATCTATGTCGTGACCACTGCCTGCTGGATCGCATCTTATCGATCATGTGATCCAGCAGGCAGTGGTCGTGACAACTGGAATGTCTGATAACTGCAGGATGAAGAGGAAAGCATATTTACAAAAACTTGACCACTTATAATCCCAAAAGAGATCAAACAGAACATCCTGCACAACACTTAAATTTCATTAACTACAGAGTTATCAGCGTACATTTGGTAAAATAAACGATTTGAAACCAGATTTAATTCAAAACTCTTTACTACGAAACGAGAATCCAAGAAGAAATTGATGGCATCACAAAATCGCCAAGCAATTAACTGTATTACTAAGAAATAAACTATTTTACATTAGTAACAGGCGAAAGATATCCTTTGCGAAATACACAGCTTCATAAAGGCCAGGATACGACCTTTTCAAGGCTTCCAGAGACCTAGAAAGAGGATCTGGGCTACAATATTAGAATTTATAAGTGTTGTTGACTTTTTAATGATGCCACAACTACGGAAGAGGTCATGTAATTATGAATGCTGAAGTGGCTGGGATGTGGGAAAAAGATTTCGTTATTTATACCAAATTACCATCTCCAGTGTTTCAAGAAAATTCCTTCTCCTAACCAACCACAAGTTTTAGCCATTAATACTTACTGAATCTGCTTTGTATATTTCCTTGAGATCTAACAAGCTTAAATTTAAACAGTTTATTTCTTATAGTAAATGTAGCCATTGATGAGTAGGTCTATGTGATGAAATATTTATCATAATAAATAAATACAGGGCAATTACAAATAATTCATCAGGTTTTAAGCAGTGCATAAAGAAAAATATAAAACTTAGAATAATGTATGATATATCAAAATAAACAGAAACTGTCAAAGTTTCGGACACACCTTCACAAGTGTTCGATGTAGCTTTCTCTCGTTACACGACGCACATCGATGCGATATTGAAGTTCGACCCATACGTGCAGTGGCATATACCTAGTAATGGTCGTAAATGCATCTGTAATACGATTTTTGAGCTCAACAAAAGTTGCTGGTAGTGTTGGCATGTAGACTATGGCCTTTACACACCCCAGAGAAAAAAATCACAGACCGTTAAATCGGGGGATCTAGGAGGCCACTGTAACAACGCTGTCATCTTCAGAACATCGTCCAATCCAACGGCGAGGAAGTTCTGTGTTCAGATGTGTCAATGGGGCGCGGTAGGTTGATTTCTGGGGGTTGCAAATGAAACTCGCCCTCACTCGCTCCACTGTTTCATTAGAAAAGCTTGGGCGTCCACTGCTTTTACATTTACATCGACGATGCCTTCGCAGAATGCTTTGGTGACCTGGAGGTGAAATTCCAGGGTATTGTCTCTGGAACGCACGCTGTACGGTAACAATGGAAAATGACTTCTCTTATTCCAAAACTGTGAACGCTTTCTGCTGCATAGACACCATTTTGAAAACTATGCTTGTGCTGCCGTCTGTCTATAAGCGCCAGAGTTACAACAATGGAAAAGTAAACATTCAGAGTTTTTCTTTCGATTCATGATTAGCACAAACATAGTTTTCGCAAATATTTGACTTGAAACCTGATGAATCATTTGTAATTGCCCTGTACAATAATGCATATTCAATTATCAAGTACAATAAATATCCCAAACATTTATATATATGGTATATTTATCGATAACAGAATTAGTTGTAGGACTATTCATTAGTGAAGTTCATTAACCCTTTGAATCAGAAAAGAATAACACGTATAATACACTGTAATATATAGGCCTATATTTCTTCTAAATTACAAAATATTTTATGTAATGTAGATGTTAAGTAATTAATACATACTGTATAAACTACCGTCTTATACTTCTAAATATAGATTCAACTTCAATCCTCATAAATATTTTATGTACTCTAAAGGGCCCCACACACGCACAGATCAGGTAAGTCTGTGCGAATCCAAATCCACAGACAAGTCTCCTCGTGTACGGGCGAAATTATCAATGCTTTTGGCCTTGAAACAAGCCTCCACACTTCTAGACTGCTTGAAATTTTCCGACTGTAGCGCTCTCCAAATTAAGCGGCAGAAAAAACAAACATAGAAACAAACGATACTATAAGCAGCTGGTAGAGAATTCATTGTTACGTTTTACAGTCGTCTGTAGCGAAATGGCGGCAATCTATGAAAGCTAACAATAAGATTCAAGGAACTATTACAATGTATTTTTCTTATAATATAGTCTGTAGAAATGTATAAATCTTTTTCGTGCTTATGGAAAATGAAAAAAAGTTACAGTAACACTTACAAAGCGAAACTATAGATATACCATTTGAAAATAGGGCTAAGGAATCGCGAACAAATGAACGCATCACCATGTGCAATTGTATTTCTCGAGTGACCGCTTTCTCCATGGGAAATAATTGGTGTCTTCTTGGTGAATGTCTAGGAGATAAGTCTGTAAGTCTGAGCATATATGGGCAAACATCCAATTCAGACATACCTCCCTGAGATGTCTATACAGACATACGTCCAGGTAAGTGTTTGCATATATCAGGCAATATTTAATTTTTGTTAGTGCATAAATCGTACCGGTAATTCTTTTGTTATATATACAATGTGGAAATGATATACAGTAACTGCACAGTCTAGTATATACAGTCACGAAGCTTGAGTTGTGAGGGTGCTAGGAACAATAGACTGTGCCGGTACTATTTCGCATTGTCTGTAATGAGGCGATATCAGCGATCCTAGTGGTTAGCAACTATCTATGGATGCATATTTACTACGTATTGAGCTTCGTGACTGTATATACTAGACTGTGGTAATTGTGTACATTTAAGGGTGCAATAGAATTAATTAAAATACATAGAAAACCTTTTATGCGTTTTTAATTAGGTGCATATTTAATTAGAAAGGCTGAAAGTCTGCGTAGTTTGGCATTAGATCATCCTCGGCTTACGTACGCATACACACACGCACTCAGTCTGAATAACAGCGTTCGTCCCTTGGTGACCACAACAGGGTTGCCAGTTTTCCTCATGGCAGGGAATAACGATTGCATAATGTGTGATTTCGAAATCAGTATTATAAATTAATATTGTAAATGCAGTACTTTCAAATTCAACAGTAATCTTGCTTATTCCTTCATTTGCATCGACCTTTATGCTTAAGAGAAATACAGGCTGAGGGACTCCAGGTAGAAGACAACCGTCAATTGAAGACCGAAACACATTAAGGGGACTGGGTAGTGATCAGTGGTAAAAAACTCAGATTTTTCATTTTGTGTTTAAAGAAAAAGTACAAAACTTGCTCTTTGAAACAATGTATGTACTGTGATGTATATCTCTGCAGATAGATCTTTTAAATGGTCTCTTTAAATTTGGTGGCGATGTAATTCATACATTCTGCTTTTTTAATGAAGTTTTCCGTAAGCTGATATTTTTAAAACTTAAGTGCATTTTTCTATGAAAATACTCAATCTATTTAGATGAAAATTTTACAGTGTTTTCTTCAGCCTGTGTTCTAGAAAGTAAACCTACAGGTTTATGAATATCACACACATAACACGAGGAAAAAAAATATATATATATGCATTAAAAATGACAAAAATTGTTAATTAAAATTGATTACTTTTTATGTTTCACTAAAAATGAAATATTTAACTAGTCTTACATTTTGCTTTAGAATTTACAATATATATCGCTTGATAACTTTAAAAAATTCAAGTTGTATGAGTGAAAATTGTAGTAGGTAAGTAATGTTCACCTGAAGATTGTGGTGCACTTAGCAAAGTGGGAAAACAGGTTACCACTGATAACTTATCAGTTAGGGCCTTTCTTCTGCACTTAGATAAGAAACTAATTAGTTATCCTTAACACCACTGAATTCAGAATGATTTACTGTATAACCATGGAAATTTTCATTCCACTCTGAACAGTAGAAGCTTAGAAATATTGAACTATACTTTTTTTTTACTGAAATTCTTTAATTGTACAGGCATCACTACACACGCCCGCTAATAACTATGGCTGGGATTTTGACGACCTAAAGATTATTTTAAAAATGCCTCAAAATTAGGAATTTATGACCTAAAAATCCTTAAAAATATACTAAAAACTATTTAAAAATTACCCAAAAGTAGATTCCATATTGTGAATATGGCGTAATAGGAAAAGTGGTTTTGTGCTACTTATACCTACTCGTATTAGAGCCTTCTTAGGTATTACCAATCTCGACAATGTTAATTTCATGACGTTTGGGTGCACGTTACTAAAAAACTGTTACAGATATCTCAATATGATTTTCAGGGAATGTTTTCACATTATTAATCTTTACACAATAGCTCCAAACTCTCCATTTGTACACCGAAACAAAAATAAAACGAACACAAATGTAGTTTCACTCCCGAAACTGGGTGAAGTAGACCTATTCTACGTTAGGGTGGAGTGAAAATATGAAGTTTATGGAATCAAAATATAATACCAGGGAAAAGTTGTGGGGTGATATCATAAAGAACAGTGCAAAATATATTTTGTCTTGATTAATATTTAGAGGTGTCCCAAGAGCATTATATTTCGAAATTTTCACAAAATTTTGAGGTTCAGATTTAATCTGAACAGGATACCAGGAACATGTTACAAAAATGCATGTTAAAGGATTCGACATATTTTTGGTCCCCTATTGTTTCATCTTGAAGTGTCAGAGAGACCTCGATTTACAAGAAAATTGAGAATAATCACAAAACTCATAGGTATGATATAATTAATATAATACAATTAATGGCAATTCATTCTTCTTATGTTACGGGGTATTTAAATCAGAATATGTCTAATATTAATACAAGAAATCTGACCTTATACCTTATATCTGCAATGCCAGAGGGGCTGAAGCCATCACAATTACCTACCTTCCATGACATAATGAAATATTATCTATGGGTGAAAAATGAATTAAAATCTGACTTGAAATCAAAAGAATCTACTGCTGGGGAGATTTCAGAAAGAGTTGCTATCAAAACTAAGGAAATCCAGGTAAAGGCTTAAATTCCGAAAATCAGTCATACAAGAATATTACAACTGATTCGTGCTTACCGTGATCAATACACAAACTTAATGAAGTTTTGTAAGAAACGACATAGTGACGACAACTAAAATGACAACATTGCAAAATTCAAAGAAGAAGCAAAAAACTATTTGATATATCAAGTTGAAAAAGTAAACAAAAAATTTAATACTGTAGGCCTAATTGTGATAAAGACCGCCATGTTCCAAAACAAGAAACAATGTTTTACCACAGCAAAGAACAGAAAGAAGGATGATAATTAATTGGACCTGTTGATTTAGTTACCACTCAGAAAGAAATGAAAAAGAAAACAAGAATAAATTCTAAGAAAAAAATAAATGGGCTGAAATGGAATTTGTCATATTTTATGTAAAATATTATATATCTTGTCCCTCAAAAATACTATGTACTGCAACCCCAATCTTGAGTCTTCCAAATAAAGTTTAAATAGGCTATATGATTTTGTGCGAGATCGTGCGTATTTGCTTGGTTTCCGCACAAAACCAATCCGAGGAAAGTCTAAAATTCCACATTCAGTATTCCCAACCTAACACACATAACAATGTCCCTCGTCTTACCGCTTAAGTGACATATTGATTTTACTGCTTTAGGCTTTTAACATATTATTTTTAGAGACGTTCAATATAGTAATGATTATAAATTGGAAACTTACCACTGCAATTTCACCTAAATTGCACTGTTAATTATTGTTTTTAAATATTTGCAAAAATTAAGTAAACTCTACAACTCCACTAAAGTTACTGCATTCGTGATGCAAGTAACATTAAGGAAGCCGTGAAAAAATCAACAAGATTCCAGATGCCGATGTTATTACTGCAATATGTTATATAAATAATATTGTTAAAATATTAAAATGAAAAATAAATCATTACATAACCTTACCGTTTGGTTTAAGTTCACATTTATAGACTGGGGGAAAAAAAGACAGACGTATATCACGGCCTGCTAGAGTGTAGTAAACACAGAAAACATTTTAAAGCAACAATGTTGAAGATAGATATTTTTGTTTTGCAAATTTGCCGTCATTGAACAGAAACCAAGATGGAGATTTCATTGCAACTAATTAGAAATTCCTCTTTCAGGTATGTAATAAACGATATTCGCACAAAATAATGTATGATACACGAAGGGTATGTTTTCTTCCAATTCTCGGAAATTAAAAAAGCTCAACTACGTTTCGCTTTTTCAAACTTTTCCTCGAACATGAAAACGTCAACATACCGCTCTTGTAACGCATATTACTATTACAGCATTAGCTATGTAATGAAAAACAAAGTAATAGAACAATACCGGGTACAGAAAGAGGAAAAAAAAAAAATAATTTTAAGAAACTTTAAAGCCCTTGGGGTACCTCAAAAATTAAATATAGAAATTCCATACTTTTCACATTCCTACGTTAAGTGGAAATACAGATTTTTACAACTATTACATCTAGAAAACAGATAACAAACAAATTCATGTATAGATTCACTTCACCCTATTCGGTGTCAGTGTATCCCTATTACAACGCAGAATTCTTTTTCAATTCCATTGATTGTTTAACTCTATCTATAAAACTTCGCGGAAGCAAGAAAAACATAAACTGATTATATGAAAGCAGGTTCACAGAAATGCATTTGGGCAGGTGAAAGTTGACTTAACGGCCTGGTTACGGCTATTTTATTGCTAAATTATCCTGCTTCGGTACAAATTAAAGCACACATTGGATAGTGCTTTGAAGAAGCAGAGTCCTGGATTCGAATTTCAGTTACTATTGTCATAGTGGAAAACTGACTATCGTCTCCATCTGGAGTGTCCGGTCATTATTCTATCTTGTGACAGTTTAATAAACACAGAATGTGTATTTAGAGACAACAATAAATTACTCAGAGTCGGTGTAGAGTAAGATAATGATGAAATGAGAACGGCAGAAGAATTCTAAATGTGTGTGTGTGTATATATATATATATATATATATATATATATATATATATATATACAGGTGTTTTCAGGCGACGATAGAAAACAAGAGATGCAAAAACAAATGAATGAGGTGTATAAACAATTGAATTCTCTTTGATATCTATACTAATAATAAATCTGTAGCCGAAATTTTTCTGGTAATTTTCGATTTTCCAAAAGTAATTGGTCCTAACATATATAATCAACCACCCTGAAACCGAAAATCGCATTTTTGAAATTTTTGTTTGTATGTCTGTCTGTATGTTTGTTACCTTTTCACGCGATAATGGCTGACCCGATTTATATGAAAATTGGAATATAAATTAAGTTCGTTGTAAGTTAGATTTTAGGCTATATGGCATTCAAAATACTTTATTTAAAAGGGGGGTTATAAGGGGGACTGAATTAAATAAATCGAACTATCTCGCTTATTATTGATTTTTGTGAAAAATGTTACATAACAAAAGTTTCTTTAAAAATGATTTCCGATAAGTTTTATTCTTTATAAAATGTTGGTAGGACTAATATTTAATGAGATAAATGAGTTTTCAAATTAAAATAACGCCATCTAAGACGGTGCAATGAATTAAGAACAAATGACTTTGTCTATAAGGGGCCTTGGACATCAACAATCGAAAGCTATTAAACATAGCCTACAGAGAATGTTTCTGTGTTTGTATGAAGTAATATCAGAAGCTAAATTAACCGATTTGTATAATTAATTATTATTTCACCATTGGAAAGTGTAGTTTCTCTAGATGGACATAATGCTATAATGTTATTACAGTAATGTCTGAGTAAATCGAGGACAGGTAAGATTAAAATAGCTTCTTATGCACAGAAAATTTGGTAGGCTATTTTGTACATTCGTTTTCTGTATTTCTTAAAATAATATTTATGTACACACTCATTTTAATCTCAGAGAATTAACGAACAACGAGAGTGTATTGATTTAGTATGCAGTAATAGTACGTTAGCTTAACAATCCATTATTTTATAATTCAAATTTTAACTATGCTCAATTGAATCGTGTTAAAATACATAAAATATATATGCAATAAATGCAATGCAAAAGAATTGGGTAATGAGCGAAGCAGATTATCTTGCGCTGTTGTAAAAGTTGTTCCCTGGATCAAACGTCCTATTTTAATTATGTAATTACTTTATATTTATTTCTAACAGGTGCAGCGGAGCGCACGGGTACGGCTAGTTTAAGTATAAAGTATAGGTGTGCCATTTGAAATTTCAAAGTGGGGAGGCTTGGGGTGGGGGTGAAATCTAAAATGTAATTATGCCTGGTTTCAGACTTCCCCCTCAATATCTAAACTGACGTGTTTTTTGTTTAAATTGAATTCAGTTTAAATAATTAGTTATTTAGACTGGGAAATTTTGAAATGAAAGCCCTGTATAATATATTAATAGACTAGGTAAAGAGAGAATTTTTTATGTGGTTACAACTTCCAGAATGGTTCCAGGGTACATACAGCCCGTGACATAAGACAACTGGAACATGTGTACTTACTGGGACATCACCTCTTTCTATTGCTGAAGATAAGAAAGCCTGGTTATATCTACCTCCCTAATCAAAATAGGTTTGAATGGCAAGTGCCTTTTCCTATATTAGGCCTACTTATATTAATTGACAATGGAAAGATTTCAGTCGTAGTAGTAGCAATTTTAGTAGTAATAGTAGTAGTAGTAGTAGTAGTAGTAGTAGTAGTAGTAGTAGTAGTAGTATCAGTAGTAGTAGTAATAGCAGTAGCCTAATATTAGTAGTAGTAGTAGTAGTAATATTAGTAGCAGTAGTAACAGCAATAGTAGTAGTACTATAATAATAATAATAATAATAATAATAATAATAATAATAATAATAATAATAATAATAATAATAATAATAATACAGTGGAAGCTCTTAAGTTCCACAGAAATCAAGTTCGACATCCTATAGTTCGACTGCTTACGTAAGAGAATTAGACACGCCCCTATACGGGCACTAAGAAATGGGTTTGCCATTTGAATGGGAATTGGTTCTGTGTCTTGTAGCGATACTTTTGTTGAAGGAAAACAGAATATTTTATTGATTAGGACATCATATTGGTAACTGATTTTAAATTAATGAACTCTTCTTTTTCTATTTGAGAATTTTGCCGTTTGTGAGACGGAACTGTCGAAACCCACTGTGGTACTAGAAGCTCATACACAAGTCTCGGGGCGGGCAGGAAATGCAAGTACAGTACTGTATTCGTTAATGGATAACCAATAAGAATTTGTATTCATTTCATCTGCCACACCCACTACCCGTATTGAACTGAATTTTCAATTCTGTTTTGTCGAACTTACGAGAGTCCACTGTAATATAATGATAATAATAATAATAATAATAATAATAATAATAATAATAATAATAATAATATAGTCTACCGCAAGACTTGCACAACGCCTCGAAATCCAGGAAAGCTATAATAAAATTATAGGCCTACCGTTATACATTCAATTTACATTTACAAAGAAAATTCCCGAAGTTATGGTAACAAATTGACCGACCAAGGTCTACGCAACAACTTTAAAATCATTGTTTTAACACATATCTTTAATATTCCTAAGAAAAAATTGGAAATTCAAGTAGGGGTTCAGATCATACTGATATCACGTTACGGGAATCCCGGGATGTACTAGTATTCGTCTAATTTTATCTCCCACATAAGCCTAAAAATGGCCTAAGGGGTAGTCCATGCCTCAATGAATGGTTTGTTTCCAAAGCCTACTATTTTACTTTCAGTTATTTCTACAGGAAGGAGAAAAATTGCTGACTTTAAAATATACGAGCCAAATTAAAAAAAATGCGTGTTTATTCTTATTTCACAAATATTTTATATCATTCTACGTATAAAATGTACTAGCATACTTTATAGTTTGCCTAAAATGTATATTAAAATATAAAGTAATAGCCTATTTTTTGGCCTGGAAAACATAATATACGCGTAAAAGGCTTTGGGAAAGAAATCACATCTTAAATATTATTTTTCAGTAACAAATAGCAGGAATTTGCATAAAATAACTTTTGCATTGGATTCAGAATGTAAGAAATATGGTTATTATAATATTGGGTCAAAATCGGTTTTTAAGCAAAATAGCAGCTTTTGGAAATGTATCATATAGGTTTTATATAATAACAATATTAATAATTTATATTATTATTATTATTATTATTATTACTATTATTATTATTATTATACAGTGCCGCAATATCATGTGGAACTGACAAGGATGCAAATCCGTGCTTCTGTTATTTAAATATCGACGTCTGTAGCGTTTGAAATGATTACGTAAAATACAAAACCAGAGCAATACAGCGTTGCTGAGATAGCTGGAAATACTTTCACACAACTTTGCGTGCATTTAGTTATTAAGGTCAGTATCTTCTCAAACAGTTTTACTTAAAAGTGATTTTTAAGATAGAAACTCGCCGTGCGACTTGTAACTGGATTCAATTACCGAAGAGAGTAGATAGCGGAACAAAAAGACGAACGTCCCTATAGAAACCGGTTCTGGTTTGTGTGGGCAGCGGACGCAAGCTTATCGGTTCCTTATGTCACACTTATGAATTAAATTAAGTCGATAGTGGTTTTTAAACAACATTAAACCGATGTTCAGGCGCTCTTTTCACGGAAATACAAATAAATTTACAAGTGTAACAGAGTGTTTCTTGGAGCCTATTAACACGCTCTGGGTTACATACATCAAATTAATAAAGGAAAGATGTCATGCCGTTAACATTTTAACACAGTAGGTCATGGTTTCGTAATAACACTGTAAGATTTGAGACAATGAGCATACTCCTTCTGAATGGTTGGATCCAACCACGACATCAGTTAACATACAATTAATAAATCTGGGTAAAGGTATTAATGTACTCAAATTAAAATAAATTTGGTCGATGAAATAATAAATCCCTCATTATCTCTAGACTCTAGAGCCCCATTATAATGAGAGATATAGATAATATTAATTTATTATTACAAAGCTATTATGATAGTAGGAAAAATTTCTTGCTGGTTATATTACCAACAGTAATCTCACTAGAGGTTTTGATTTATCTAGAGAAAATCAAAACTCGAGTGGGATTTAATTGACTATTACACGATTAGAAGAAAGTATATAAAGATTAGAAGTAACAAAGTACTCCAATACAATAAAATATTAATTGGCTTATGAAAATACAACTGTCTTCAAATGTATCAACTATCGAACCTGACGATGTCATATCCAGGCCTTGTACATTGGTTTCTGACAAATTATTATTATTATTATTATTATTATTATTATTATTATTATTATTATTATTATTATTATTATTGTACCATCTCAACATTACGCTAGATGGCAGTAGTGTTTTATGATTATGATTTCTTGTTACCGGTATCAGTTGTGCCAACTATGGAATCATCATTGAACTCTGTGGACTGTTACTAGTCAAGAAGGCATTGTTGATTCAGTTTCATTTTTATTAAAATCCAACATTCCACTTCAATTATCCGAATCCCAGTAATCAACGTCACTTGACAGATGATTTTCAATAAATCTTAATATTAAACAATCTCTGATACGTGACTATCCATATCATATAGCAGAAGCTATAACATAACCTAACTAATATACTGTACACAAGTGTTAGAAAAGTTTTAATTAACGACGATGACATAAAAAATAAACATGAATAATTTTAAAAGGAAAAATTATTGAATGTACAATTTTCAAATTTGAATGTGGTTGGTGGTCCAATTGATGTTATATTGGACGTGTGCGTAATAGAAGTGGAACTCGTTGATTTAGGCCTACATGGTGTATTCAACTTATTCAGGATTTCCGAATGAATAATTTTAAAAGGAATAATTATTGAATGTACAATTTTCAAATTTGAATGTGGTTGGTGGTTCAATTGATGTTATATTGGACGTGTGCGTAATAGAAGTGAAACTCGTTGATTTAGGCCTACATGGTGTATTCAACTTATTCAGGATTTCCGAATGGTGCTCTTCATTTATTTGTAAATCGGATTTCAGAAGATGCATAGGTATGATCAGTGATTTTTATTGAATGCCAATGCGAGTCATATTTGAAACTGCTGTGCATCGACTGGAGTGATTTGTAATTTTATATATATATTTTTTTTTGACGTCCAGACCAGCGCAGTTTCAAATGTTGGCAAACAAAGAAACAAATGCTAGGGACACGATAAAATTAAACAAATGCTAGGGACGCGATAAAATTAAACAAATGCTAGGGACGCGATAAAATTAAACAAATGCTAGGGACGCGATAAAATTGTGCGATAAGCAGCCATGATTGGTTGAAATACGTCCTTTCGTACCGTTTTATTGGTCAAAAGTAGTATGACGTAGTAACAGTGTAATAGTCATTAAAAAAATGGTAGTTTCCATATAATGACAATCAACAACGCATAATCTGAAAGGACAAATGAAAATTGTAGATGATTAAAATGGCTATTACAAATCAACAATGGGCACAATGTGTTCTTTGGATGCTAAATTTGAGTGTGTTAAAAGAGTTCTAAGAGCATTTCGAAGTAATAAAGTTTTATATTTATATTTTTAATAAAATTAATACTTTTTTGTTAACACAATATGAAACGTAACTGACCGTATAATCATATCGATTGTAACAATGACAGCATCCATGGATAATAACGAAGGCTGTGAAATACTATATAAACTGCAATTTCGCCGTTTTGGTGTAGTAGGCCTATTCTTCTTAATGTTGTAAAATAAAAAAGTATGTGAATAATTTAAAATCAATTCCTATTAAATAATAACGTCAACATGTTATAAAAGTCGTATTTTACATGTAAAAAAAAACTGATCTTAGTAAAATAGCTATTCTCCACGCCATATTTGCTAGAGTCCTCGGAAAACGATATCATTTCGTATCGGCATTTCTTTTGCAACTCAGTGTACCCTTCAAGCCAGAATAGAATTTATAAATTTCTACATTTAAATCTAAACCAATAAAATATATATTTTCTGGTGAATTACAAAATAAATTGCACAGTTATTCCTTACAACACGGATATCAATTCTAACGTTCATTCTTACGAACGGAAATAGTTATCATTGTTCTTGCGTTAGCAATTACCTCTATACGTGCTTTGACTTTAACAGAAAGAAATCGCAACCACCGAGAAAGTCAATAGTAGGCCTAATTGACTTGTGAAGCTATTTAATGTCTTGGTCATTGTTTAGAGCTTCAAGAAACGCCGGCAATGAGGAATGAATAATTCAGGCTAGACCATTCTTGCAAGAACATAATTGAGGAATAAAAGACAATCACCAAACAGTGCTTCCAACTTATGAAAATCATTCTCATTTACATACAATTCAATATGGGGTCGTTTTAAGTTAGCAGATAACTTTTTCATTGTTTTTGTTCCGTATTTTTTGTTTAATGATGGAGATTGTAAAACTTTATTCATCTATGTGATGAAAGCATGTTTCAAGAAAACAGGAAAGAAATAGAATAACTATTAAGGCAAGGTTTCTTAGCTTCGCAACGTACTGTTGGTGTAAAACATGTTAACTTTCGACTCTGTTAATGTACAATAAATATCAGTGAACTTTTAATGTTATAGTGCGTATACGTCAATTATGTGTAAAAATGAGCTTGCAAAACTATCTCACATAGTATTTATTAGCATGTAAGATATACAACGAATATTAAAATTTGATGTCAAAAATAATTCATATCCATATACGCATTACTACTACTACTACTACCACAACCACCACCATCACCACCACCACCAATAATAATAATAATAATAATAATAATAATAATAATAATAATAATAATAATAATAATTATTATTATTATTATTATAATAATAACAATAATAATTTTTATCATCCAGTCTGCTGTCGAAAAATCTGAAGTTAGAATTTATAAAACAGTTATATTACCGGTTGTTCTGTTTGAGAATAAGATTCTTAGGAAAATATTTGGGGCTAAGAGGGATGAAGTTACAGGAGAATGGAGAAAGTTACACAACACAGAACTGCACGCATTGTATTCTTCACCTGACATAATTAGGAACATTAAATCCAGACGTTTGAGATGGGCAGGGCATGTAGCACGTATGGGCGAATCCAGAAATGCATATAGAGTGTTAGTTGGGAGGCCGGAGGGAAAAAGACCTTTAGGAAGGCCGAGACGTAGATGGGAAGATAATATTAAAATGGATTTGAGGGAGGTGGGATATGATGATAGAGAAAGGATTAATTTTGCTCAGGATAGGGACCAATGGCGGGCTTATGTGAGGGCGACAATGAACCTGCGGGTTCCTTAAAAGCCAGTAAGTAATAATAATAATAACAATAATAGTAATAAATAAAATAATAATAATAATAATAATAATAATAATAATAATAATAATGGAAATAAAGGGCCGACAATTTTTAATAGAACTGATCAGGGAATGGGAAGAACTTCACTTATACAGGGTGGAAGTGAAATAACCTTGCAGCTTGAAAGGGATGATAGAGTACACGTAAATGAATTTGTGATTAAATGCACGGTTAATCAGAAAATTAAGTTTGAAGTTTGAGGAGTCCGGCAACATCGTCGCTAACACATTCTACTCGTGATACAGATGTAAGAGGTCAACGAACTGGCGTGTCTGCATACGTAAGCTGCATTCTGCCGAGAAGTTGCCACTCGCTCGCTTCCTGCAATGGCTTGAATTTAGGGGTTTTAAAAATTAAATTTACACGAAAACAATTCACGCTATTGAAACACGCCAGAGGGATAAATTATTCTTTGTTAGATTTCCTATCGATATGAACAAAAGTCACGATCCTAATCCCAATAGTTACCAAAAAAGAAATTGTTAAACATTTGGGGAAAAATTTTTTCTGAAAAAAAAAAACTATGAACTTTCCACCAATAAGATTTACTTACTTACTTACTTACTGGCGTTTAAGGAACCCGGAGGTTCATTGCCGCCCTCACATAAGCCCGCCATTGGCCCCTATCCTGAGCAAAATTAATCCAATCTCTACCATCATATCCCACCTCCCTCAAATTCATTTTAATATTATCTTCCCACCTACGTCTCGGCCTCCCCAAAGGTCTTTTTTCCCTCCGGCCTCCCAACTAACACTCTATATGCATTTATGGATTCGCCCATACGTGCTACATGTCCTGCCCATCTCAAACGTCTGGATTTTATGTTCCTAATTATGTCAGGTGACGAATACAATGCGTGCAGCTCTGCGTTGTGTAACTTTCTCCATTCTCCTGTAACTTCATCCCGCTTAGCCCCAAATATTTTCCTAAGAACCTTATTCTCAAACACCCTTAATCTCTGCTCCTCTCTCAAAGTGAGAGTCCAAGTTTCACAACCATACAGCACAACCGGTAATATAACTGTTTTATAAATTCTAACTTTCAGATTTTTTGACAGAAGACTAGATGATAAAGCTCCTCAACCGAATAATAACACGCATTTCCCATATTTATTCTGCGTTTAATTTCCTCCCGAGTGTCATTTATATTTGTTACTGTTGCTCCAAGATATTTGAATTTTCCACCTCTTCGAAAGATAAATCTCCAATTTTTATAATTCCATTTCGTACAATATTCTGGTCACGAGACATAATCATATACTTTGTCTTTTCGGGATTTACTTCCAACTCTATCGCTTTACTTGCTTCAACTAGAATTTCCGCGTTTTCCCTAATCGTTTGTGGATTTTCTCCTAGCATATTCACGTCATCCGCATAGACAAGAAGCTGATGTAACCCATTCGACTCCAAACCCTGTCTATTATCCTGGACTTTCCTAATGGCATATTCTAGAGCAAAGTTAAAAAGTAAAGGTGATAGTGCATCTCCCTGCTTTAGCCCGCAGTGAATTGGAAAAGCATCGGATAGAAACTGACCTATACGGACTCTGCTGTAAGTTTCACTAAGACACATTTTAATTAATCGAACTAGTTTCTTGGGAATACCAAATTAAATAAGAATATTATATAAAACTTCTCTCTTAACCGAGTCATACGCCTTTTTGAAATCTATGAATAACTGATGTACTGTACCCTTATACTCCCATTTTTCCTCCAACCACCAATATGATATTATAGTTTTTTGTTGCATAGGCTATAACATGAGCTATTCGCTCTGGATATCCGCAAGGATATTTCAATTTCACTCGGCATAACCGATGTACATTTACTTGCATAAAGAAATTAAAATTATAAATGTCATTAGTCATTACTATAAGAAGGAATTAACGGAGTTTTTGTGATTGACAGAGATATATTTCACAAAACACCCACTATTCAAATGACCGATTATATTTTATGCACACATTTTTAAAATATATTTTTGGTCATGAATCTCAAGGCGTATATGAGTATATTCAGTAGAATCTCGCTAATCCGAAAGAAGGAAAAATAAAAACTTACCGGGAATTTTAGCTAACCCCGCGAGATTGCAATCATTCTTTAAAATGCAAGTTTCAACTTCTCATGAGGCTCGCTTCTAATTTTTTATAAACAGTTCTGGTAAGGATGCATATTACGTGCAACATTCAATCTTTTCTAGAATCGATTACAGAAATAGATTTTTTTTCGAGTCATAGAGATAGTAAAAGCAAGTGTACACAATATCTTTCACAGTCTAGTATATACAGTCACGAAGCTCAATACGTAGTAAATATGCATCCATAGATAGTTACTGACCACTAGGATCGCTAATATCGCCTCATTACAGACAATGCGAAATAGTACCGGCACAGTCTATTGTTCCTAGCACCCTCATAACTCAAGCTTCGTGACTGTATATTAGACTGTGATACCTTTAGAGAAAATATAGAAATATTGGCGTTGCCAAGCAACTGACAAATTGACTGAAACAAAAGATGCAAGCATGTTTTTTGACAATATTAAATGAAATTTTTGGTGCATGTTTAGTAGTTTTTGTGATAGAGGGGGGTATATTTCACGGTTGACATATTCAAATTTCCTGTTATTTCGCGAGTTTGGTTTCGTTAAAATAATTTCGTATTTCAGTTATTTAGGAAAGATGCTGAAACAAAACTACAAAAAGCAGTATATGAACTAAATAAAATATGCCAGAATCATAACTTTAACATATCAAATACAAAAACAAAAGTAATGGCATTTCAAGGCAAAAATACTGTAAGATCTAAGATTGAAATAGACAATAAAGCAGTAGAACAAGTAACAAATTTTAAGTACCTGGGATGTGATGTAAGTTACAAAAACGATAATAATATAAAAATAAAATTACAATCATTCCAGACAGTATGTGGCACAATTAATAGAACTTTGAAGAATGAAAGCAGAAAGGAAACAAAAATGAAATTCTACAATGTAATGGCAGTCCCTACTCTTTTATATGGAACTGAAAGCTGGGTTACAACAAAACCTGAAGCTAGTAAAATACAAGCGGCAGAGATGAGATTCTTGCGGAAAGTAAAAGGATGCACGAGATTAGATAGAATTAGAAATGAAGATATTAGGCAGGAACTAGGAGTATACGCACTTATTGATAAAATAGATAATTACAGACAAGATTGGAAATTACATGTAGAGAGAATGAACGACTACAGACTTTCTAAGAAAGCAATAAATTATAAGATTAAAGAGTAATGAAACGGAGAAAAATTCTCTCCGGCACCGGTATTTGAACCCGGGTTTTCAGCTCTACGTGCTGATGCTTTATCCACTAAGCCACACCGGATACCCATCCCGGTGTCGGACAGAATCGTCTCAGTTTAAGTTCCAACTCTTGGGTTCCCTCTAGTGGCCGCCCTCTGCACTACATCATAAACCAAAAGGACGAAGAGATCAGGTACGACCGATGAAAAGATGGAGCGACCTTTGAAGCCGGAACGGGCAACTGCCCATACCATGAAGAGAAGCGAAGAAGAAGAAGAAGAAGAAGAAGAAGAAGAAATTTAGAAAGGTAACTGTAACGAACAAAGTACTTATGGATCATTTAGCGCCTATCGCTATTACAATAATTCTAACGAGAACTGAAAGTTACGAACTCCTCTCATGATGATGATTATGATGATGATGACGGACTGTCTCACTCTTATCCGACCGCTTTTATTCTACAAATCAGCAGTACATCCTGCATCTACAGAAGATTCTTCCGTTGCAGAACACGAATGCCCCCCCCCTCTTCTTCCTTGTAAGTCTATCACGGGCCACCTGTTACAATTGACCATAACTTTATGTAACCGGAAAAGCTGTATAAATTTTCATACCAATCATCGTCTTGTATTTGTCCATCTGTCTGTGTACTTGCAGGTGATGATGTGGTATCTATATGTTTTTTTTTTTTCTTCCGATGTTGAACATGCAGAAAAGTTTTAACTGAATAACTTCTAGTCCACTGGTAGCAATACTCCCATTATATAGCAACGTTCGTTGCATGTAATTTATAACTAACAGTTTCATAAAGTAGGCGCACCTTTCGCCGGAGGCACAGCGCATCGGTTTCCCTTGCCAGAATTTCGAGTTCAAATCTTCGCGAATAAAATTGGAATTTCGGGTATTGGTACAGATTTTCATGGCGTACTAATAGTAGTAGTAGTAATATTTATTTATTTAACCTGGTAGAGATAAGGCCGTCAGCTAGACATTTTATCATAGAAGTTAAGAACAAAGAATATTTTTGTATTTACTGAATTACAAATTAAACCTACAACAACAAAATTCTATAGTGATGAAATTGCCGGATATTGAAATATTTTGTGATAGATTAAGAGAACTATTTACAAGAAACCATGTCTGAGCGAGTTTCAATTACTGACCAAGTGCCTAGTAAGTTTGCGTTTGAATTCAATTTTATTTCGACAGTCCCTGATGCTAGCAGGTAACGAATTCCAGAGTCTTGGCAGGGCTGTTGTGAAAGAGGATGAGTATGAGGAGGTACTCTTATTTGCATTATTACAAATCTTTCAATCATGACCTTGCCACGAAAAAAATGCGACGTCTTGCAAACTATTATAACATATTATTTACTTACTATTACATCCTACAGAGTCACGAAAAACTTTCGACAAATTCAACTATAAGTTGCAGGAAGAAAAATAATTACAGGTAGTTAAAACACAAGATTCCTCAAATCTAAAAATTCGTTAATATTGTAAAATGCCTTCTGGGTCAGTCATCCAGAGACAAATAGTTTTAAGGCTTTCTATTCAAAGTCAAAATTTTGTCAAGATGGCTTATTGCATACCTAAGAGCCAGTAGCGGCCGGTGATCCAAATCCTCGGTGAGGCCAGATGCAACTAGTTTAAGTGCCTCCGATAGAAAATGTATATTTATGATATTAATATTATTATTATTATTATTATTATTATTATTATTATTATTATTATTATTAGTCTATTATTATTACTAGTAATGAAAAATAATAATTTCACTCACCAAGTAAGCTGTTATGCTGTGAGTTTCAGTGATTGTTTCAGTGTGATGAAGCAACCCATATTATGTGTTGAAATTTCCCTTTCTTTCTTTTCTTTTTTATTGTTTTCCTTTGACAGCAACAAACAAGGCCAACAGAGAAGTTTATTTTGCACCACATTACCACTTAACCATTTGTTGCCCATACCAGGATGCAATAGAAACTCGCGTTTTAAGATTATCTGTCAGAAAAATTGTGAGCGATGTCGTAGGTATCTCGGTCAGCTCTCTCTTTATTTAAAACTTCCTTTCTTTCAATATTATTTCTTCTCGAAAAAGGACACTCTAACAATGAATTAACTACACCAGCATTATTTCTGGCATTTGTTTCTGTCTATATTTTCCCGAAATACGTAACAACATTGGCCCAGATTCACTACACGAAGTACAATAGTACAACACCCTCGCTTAAGTCATAAACTAAGACATAAGAGGAGAGAATAGTGTGGGTCTCTGCCTACCAAAGAGCTGGAATGTTTGTTATTTATGGCCTATTTAGGAAGACAAGTCACCCTATTCCCACCCCACTCTACCCTTGAGGCCGGCCCATGGTTGAGAGGAGTGAAATCTGACCAGGCCAGCCGAATTGTGCCTCAGCTACAACGTTTAAAGCGCAACGTCAAAAGCCCGCGAAGACAAACGAAAATCCAGAAGCAGACCCGGCACGAGCGATCCTGGCCTCATGAACAAATTTTACTGCAAAACAGATCTATATACATCACAAGCCAGACCCGGCACGAGCGATCCTGACCTCAGGAACAAATTTTACTGCAAAACAGGTCTATCTACATCACAAAGTTTTCAAATGCTTCTACAGCGATATATGCTTCAAATAACTAATACATTACATAAAAACAAAATTTGATTTCAGTTAAGCCAAGTGACTGAGG
This sequence comes from Periplaneta americana, assembly GCF_040183065.1. Taxonomy (NCBI): domain Eukaryota; kingdom Metazoa; phylum Arthropoda; class Insecta; order Blattodea; family Blattidae; genus Periplaneta; species Periplaneta americana. Next base: position 39,309,368 of record NC_091131.1, on the reverse strand, counting down.
CCCGGCCTCACTTGCCTCAGTCAATCAGCCGCCACTGCTAAGAGCACTGATCGTGCAATTATTGTCTTTGACATTCTACATTTAAGAATCTCAAAACAACCCTTTTCCCTAAGACCATAAGATTGTGAATAACAGTATAATTTCATTCGAATTTCTCATTTTATAAGACTAATATTATCAAGGAAATGTTTTCCAGTTATAGTCACGATTTTCTACCTCAAAAATACAAAATGATTTACTGTTAGCAATTGAAGACTAAACAGTTATAGCTCTTATTGCTATTTTTGAAATAAGAATATCTTCTGAATGTGGAAACTTCTACCCCAGATTAGTAAACCATATTTACAATGCTTTCAAATAAGCTGTGCTAATATATTGATGTGGAACTTATCGATTTAAATTTCCCAATAAATAAACCACTCTTGATAATATAATTTCACGGCAACGTGGTTAAGTTTAGTGTGTTTTTTCCAAAGTTAGTGTGGGATCAAGAACAATTCCCAGCATCTTCACTCTAATAGAAGTATCATTCATTTCAATGAAAATGACAGAAATTCAGTTTTGTACTCATTTAGTAAAAAAACCTTTAGAAGGAGACCCTGATTTGACCATTGAAAAAAAAATTCTTATAATTATCCAATTCATTTAAGTCTTTCGATGTAATAAGTAAAGCTCTATTGTCTGCATACAAAATAGAATGAACAGTTATATTAATCGGTGAATCACTGACGGAAACTAAAACGGGTCCCAAAACTGAACCCTGAGGTACATCCGCAAGGAAACGAGATCACAGAAAAATTCGTTGTTTTTAATTCGCGCTACACTTTTACGATAATTATTCTATATATTATTAAAAAAAATTCGTTATCCAATAGTGCGACACAAGTTAATGTAAGAAATAATAATAATAATAATAATAATAATAATAATAATAGCTGGCATAAATTAATAAGAAAGCAGAAAATTAATATTTAATGAGTAAAAATGTTTTACAAGATCTGCATATGCATATTTTAATTTTCTCATTAATGAATTCGCATTTGATCCAAATGGGTGGCAACTTGGTGAACATTGATTAAGTTGGCAAACGTGTTTTGTGAATTACACAATATGTAAGCATGTTTTCAGCCAGAATACTCCCGTACCTTGTGCAGTGCAGCATTTAAGGGCGCAATATATCATAATCTGACTGTAATAACGTTTCTTTTTAGTTAACATATTATATTCTTCCTTTAAATAACAACGATTTAGATATTTTTGTCTCATTCATTCTAATTCTCAGTATATTAATTTAATTAACTTCTTTATCCATAGTTAGAAAATCTGGTTTCTAGCACTTTTAAAATCTTCTTTCTCAGTACAGAACGAGCTAGGTGTGCTGACACTTAAGTAGTTATACAAGTTGCCGGCAGAGGGTTCTTGTATGTAGGCACGTGACCTGATCGCGTGATGTCCTCCGGCTTCGTCTTCCTTTTCTTAAGAGGGAGAGAGATAAAAAAAACCGTGACACATTTATGACGGAATCCATATAATTACAGCTGTCATGTTTTCGGCACATGGACAACGATGGCCGGTGATAAATAGAAACAGATTAAGGAATTAAACTTAATAGAGATGTAAACCTGCACTTTACACGAAAAGGCCCATTACGCATTTCCCGGCAATGTAAATAACATATATTATGCGACTGTGGCATCATTTAAATTTCTAGGAGGTCGTGGTAAGTGTAGACAATAATGGTAAAGATTAAGGACTGGCATTGCGGCCTGCAAGCGTGTTTTGTTTTGTTTTTGCTTCTCTTTTTCCTGCAGTCACAAAACATAGCTGTATTGTTGAATTGATTAGATGCAAAACAGTTCACTTACCCAATTTAGGCATAAACAATTCAAAATTACGGGAGGTAAAGAAATGCTTTCTTATTTTGAGAGATGATTACTAGTAGCTTACTATTCGGATATCTTGTGTTCGACCTTCCTCCACTACATTTTATATTCTGATAAAGATCTTTTCGTTTACATGTTACAGAGAAATGCCATAGCTTCTTTGAAAGGTCATCAAACATACAATACGTTGAATTTTCAAGTTCTGTAAGCTATAATATTTTTAGAGAGTAATAAGAAAATGTAAATTTAATACAAATTGTCGTAAGGGGTTAGGTACAGCTTACAGTAGTAAAATTTTTGGAAATATTCAAATTCTTTCCTCCATTACTGTATCTTGTATAATAATGAAAATTGGTATGTGTAAAACACTGTCCTTCTGCTATATGAAAAAAAATATTTTTACGATTTCAAAATTAAAAATGGTGGCAGTTCACTGTGCAATGCTGAAGCTTTTCCCTCATAACTCATAAACTTGTTAACTTTTTCATGTTATCTCTCTTTTATTTTATTGCTGAAACTCATGTTTACAACTCATGTTGTGTCTTTCAACTACATTCCTTAATAAATAATATATTTTTTTATTTTGTGTTAGAAAAAATACTGCTATTTGACCATTTTAAAAGGATTTATTTTTTATCAAACAATCTATCAAAGGTACACAGGTGATCTTGCATCATATTGTAGATATGACATGCATAAATACACACAAAAGATTTCATCACAGAATGTTGGACAGTTTTTGAGTTATGTGGGAAACGCTTCATCACTGCACAGTAAACTGAATTTAAAAAAATATAAATAATTTTTTTTAAATAGTAAAAACATTTTTTCCATATAGCAGAAAGACAGTCTTTTATATATACTAATTTTCATTATTGTACAAAATACAGTAATGGAGGAAAAAAATGTTGAATATTTCCCAAATTTTACTGCTGTAAGCTGTACCTAACCTCTTAAATAAAATACAGAGAGTATATTTAACTGAATATAATACGGAGTACAGTATTCCTGACAAATTTAGACCTGAGCGAGTTAAATTTTAAGATATTTCAATATTATAACAAACAGCTTTATTCTAAACTATGTTTTTAGTTTTACCTACTCCTTCTGTCACATATTGCACTTTTCTGGTATATTTCAGGAAAACAAACCACTGATAAGTTATTCCTCACTTTATTATTATTATTATTATAATTATTATTATTATTATTATTATTAAAATGAGCGGAATTCTGAATTATCGAAGATTACAACTATGCCATCTAACGGATTGATCGCAAGTTACTATGTTGAAGTTACGCAATGCTTCATACTGAGGACTTAATAAACATTTAATTTTTGAACATAATTAAGTTTCATCTGCAACTTTTCATGTACTTGTACCTCTTTCTTCTGGTTTTACGGAAGTCATGGAAGCCTTAAGAAGCGCCATGGTGATACTCTTCAAATTGTACATGGGCGAAAGGTCATGAGACTATTATCTCGGTACCAGATCATACAATAAATGAATAAGAAGGAGAATGACGCAACAGAACTTGAAACTGGCGACATTTCATGAACAATTGAATATCATCCGACGCTAACCAGATTTTTTTTCATAACAATATTATTGCGAGTCAAGAAGAAAAACAGAAGTAAATATTTTACGGAAAGACGGAAAAATTGTGAACTCCAATGTGCGCGGCGTTAGTAAAAGGAAAATATTAGCCCTAAACACAGTATCGTAATTCGAAAATTTTGATTTGTAAAGATACTCTATTTCATAGTAAAATACTGCTGTAAACATATTTTAATAAATATTTACCAAACCTTTCGATAATTTAATATTTCTATTATTCGAATTTCATACCTCCAACCAGTAAAATAGTGTTGGAAAATAATTTATGAAAGTAATATGTGATTTTCGATATACTACAATATTTTACTGGGTGTATGATATGAAGAAAGAATTGTAGGCTATATAAACTTTTTGAGGTGGTGAAAGTACATTGAGAAATCGCTTGTATGGAAGTGACAATGGAAATTTCAAGTTATCTTAACCGATGACTATTGATTGGTTTAGATATCGATGCCAATAAATCCGTACTATTATTTTTCTCGCGATGTATGGCATTCAACTCATTCTAACATATCTGATGATACTACTATCCCTTTTTTAATAAGTAAATGAGCACAAACGCTACTTAGGTGTAAATTTTTCTGACGTTTTGTATATTCGATTCCCTAACCGTTTCAAATGTAAATCATTATACCTTTTAGGTGTGTTTCCAAATTATATGTAATACGCTTTGTCAAATCTGGCAACCTTTTCATAAGTATATATATACTTACTTACTGGCTTTTAAGGAACCCGGAGTTTCATTGCCGCCCTCACATAAGCCCGCCATTGGTCCCTATCCTGAGCAAGATTTATCCAGTCTCTTCCATCATATCCCACCTCCCTCAAATCCATTTTAATATTATCTTCCCACCTACGTCTCGGCCTCCCCAAAGGTCTTTTTTCTTCCGGCCTCCCAACTAACACTCTATATGCATTTCTGGATTCGCCCATACGTGCTACATGTCCTGCCCATCTCAAACGTCTGGATTTTATGTTCCTAATTATGTCAGGTGAAGAATACAATGCGTGCAGCTCTGCGTTGTGTTTCTCCATTCTCCTGTTACTTCATCCCTCTTAGCCCCAAATATTTTCCTAAGAATCTTATTCTCAAACACCCTTAATCTCTGTTCCTCTCTCAAAGTGAGTGTCCAAGTTTCACAACCATACAGAACAACCGGTAATATAACTGTTTTATAAATTCTAACTTTCAGATTTTTTGACAGAAGACTAGATGACATAAGCTCCTCAACCGAATAATAGGTAACACGCATTTCCCATATTTATTCTGCGTTTAATTTCCTCCCGAGTGTCATTTATATTTGTTACTGTTGCTCCAAGATATTTGAATTTTTCCACCTCTTCGAAAGATAAATCATATATATCGAAAGATATTGTTTAAATAGACGGAACTGATGTAAATTTTTGAAGTCAGCAGCAAGGAGCTTGTTTACATAGATTATAGTTGCCTAATAATAATAATAATAATAATAATAATAATAATAATAATAATAATAATAATAATAATAATAATCTAAATTTGGTAATTCAAGTATAAGTAGGCCTATAATATTGTCAATATTTTTTTTCAAATTCCTTATTACCTTTATTATTATTATTATTATTATTATTATTATTATTATTATTATTATTATTATTATTATTATCACCATCATTGTTATTATATTAAGTTTATGAACAACAGCTTGAACTTGGGAAATTGAGTACAGGCCTATAACGCTAACATAAAAAAAATGTGACAATTATAGTGTCTGCTATAAAATTTAGCCTGAGTACATTAGAAACAACTTAGTAAGTTGTATCCAAACCGGTAAAATTGTCACGTATTTTGTCCCTCGTGCAAAGTATTTTATAATTTTCTATTACGAAATGATCTTAAGAATTTTTAACAATTTCCTTTCTAATTATCCTTGATTCTAAACCGTTTAAACGTCAGTACCTTACAATATGTTCTTAAGTAAGACTAAGAAAAGTTTAAAGAGTGATCACAATTCGTTATGAAACAACAGAAGTTTCATAATACAAGCCTGACGAAGTTCCGTTGCTGACCTCTCGCATAAAATTTAGGCCTACACATGTTAACAAACAATACTGAACACACCACACTTTGAATTCAATGATTTTATCAATAAGTTATGTTTTGTTTCTGTTGCAAAAATAATTCATATGAGAAAGAAAAAAGGCCTAAGTACAATATGAAATTTTAGTCGGAAGTATATTATATACCTATAAGTACAGATAAGTTTAGTCTTGTACAGGATTTTAATTGTGCTAAATTTTAAAACAAAAATTCTTGCTATCAAAACTTCAAATTATAAAATGGCAGAATTAACGTAACAACCACGCAAAAACGTAATCATGAATAGCACCAGGGTTCGCCCTACAGAAACTGTAAGTAAATAAATAAATAAATTTAGCTTCCCTTATGAAAAGGTTGCCAGATTTGACAAAGCGTGTTAAATATAATTTGGAAACACACCTAAAAGGTAAAATGATATACATTTGAAACCATTAGGGAATCCAATATACAAAATGTCTGAAAAATGTACACCTAAATAGCGTTTGTGCTCATTTACAGTTAAGAAAGAGGGAAAAAATATCATCAGATATACCGCGAGAAAAATAATAATACGGATTTATTGGGATTGATATCTAAACCAATTAACAACCATCGGTTAAGATAACTTGAAATTTCCATTATCACTACCATACAAATGATTTCTCAATATCTGAACCGATCCTTTGAGGGCTATTTCCTTCACAATGCTGTGTGTTAGCCCCAGGTTTTTACATTTGTTGGCAAAGAAGGAGGGTATGGTACCTCGTGCTCCCACCATCAGACCTATTACAACAATGTGGGACAGGCTATATTTATCTTTATAGAACGGGATTGTTGGTTCATAGATCCGTTTCTTTTCACTGTCCACCTCATGCGGTTGATCTGCATGTGTCTCAAATCTGATGGTGGGATCGAGAATGTATGCCGAGTTGTTCTTAATGGCAATGATATCAATTCGCCGAACACTTCCTTGTGTGGCTAGTCCCTGCACTTCTTGATGGACTGTAAACCCTACTTCCTTCAGTGCCTCGGCCAGCATAGAATGGGCAGCATGGTGACGGATGTTGCGAAGGGCCTCACTGTAGGGGCAGAAACCAAGGATATGGGGAAGAGTTTCCATCTCGCTGAGACAGCGCCTACAGCGGGTACCATCCCGACTTCTACCCGGTACAGCTCGGACCAGAGCGACATAGCCTACCATTTTAAGGGCGTCTATCCATTCCGAGAGGGTTAGACCTTTGTGATTTCTTATCCAGCTGTTTGTATTCAATTCTCATACTTTAAAATTAGCAGGCATTATGATACTTCAGAAATAAGCCTTCAATTTCAATACTCTATATTTAACTGTTCTAATTTGATATTTTGTTAATAAACTTAGTAATAGTGAATATTTAAACTTGTGATTATTTCGAAAGCCAGAGATCAGATTCTAAATAAGGAATCCCTCCTATCCATACGCAAGTACAGTATATAAATCATGCCAGAGAGTTGAAAGTACAATGGAGTGTCTAATCCGCTTGTGTTGTCTTGATAAATTTGTTGCCATACCTAAAGGACACAACAAAATATTTTGGTTTTCAGAAGTGGAATTACTCGCGATTTTCTCAAAGATGAACTATCCGCCCTTCTCGTGGGATGGGGCACGACAAATTTTAGGCCTACAATATCACAAATACACTGTGTGTTTCACTCTTTGTTTCATTTCATCCTAACATTAAATAAATGTTGCTAGGATACGAAATCTACGTAATGTTGTAATGAAAAGAGGTCATTCTTAAGAAAAGCAGCGAAATTATTATGAAATCTACGTTATCTCTTGAAAATTTTGTGATAATGAACTCTTACAGACTTTGTCAGGATAATCACTTCATAACAATAGCTGAGAATTTTAGAACGCTTCACTTGCTATCAAAATAATTATTAAATGCTAAAGAATTTTCAGCTAAAATTTTAACAATGCTTAGAAACCATGATCAATAACTTTAGTTTGAATGTTTGTCCACTGTCTATGTACTGTTCTGTTTTGTCTCAAAGGCGGTCAGGTGTTGTTATGATCTCACATCACAGGAGTGAAAACATGTGCTTTTATAGGACCGAAAAAAAGAAAAATAAATACATGCGAAACAGATTTCGATAGTGAGATAAAGCCTCCAAAGAGAAGAAATTTCAGTTTCAAAGAGGTTTATTATGTAATGTTTCTTTTTCCCAAGTTTTATAATGTATAGGCCGAAATCTATATAGGATACTTTTGGAAAGGACTGACCAGTACAAATTTATCTTAATTTATTACATTCATATTTTATATTAGTTTATAATCCAGGTATATTTATGTAGCCTACTATTGGCGACACTGACTGTTATCTTCGCCATCTATTCAAGGAAGTAATAATTAAAGAAACCACACTTACACGAACAAATTATCGATCACTATCGATTAGTAAGGGTGTAAGAACTACTACGATGATGTCTGGAATTTTATTTGTCCGTAATATTTGTGAAAATTGTTTCATAGGCTATATTGCAGAGTTACGGATGGTTGTTTGTGGTCCAATTATAGGCCTACAAATTTGAAAGTGTAACAAAAACAGAAGAATTATCGGCGACATCTTAACATTAGGAATTTGCCGTAGAGGTATTCCATAATGAGTTTGGGGAAATTCTAAACAAAATAATTCATTTTAGACAAATTTCAAGTTGTAGTTGGATGTGAAAGAACTACTCGTATACTCAGTGGCGTACACAGAATTTTGTCAAGGGGAGGGATTATTAAAATTGTTTACAATTTACACTATAGATAATTTAAATTTTGTGTATCATCATCATCATCATCATCATCATCATCATCAATAAAATTTCACGCTAACGCTTCGCTTTACAGGTCGACCTAAAGATCTTCTGCCTCTTGATGGGGATCTTATTTTACAGAGGTTAAATAAAATTTGACACGCCCTGTATAAAGTTACAAGGAAAATGAAATAGCATCTTGTAGAGAGGCACTGTCAACGTGTCTACATGTTTCATGTCTGATACAATGTACGAATTTAAATCACACTGTTTACGAGATGTACACATTAAAAGTTGTCAGATAATTTTAATTTACGTCTATCTGACCTCGAATATTCTCATAGCAGAGGCTGTACAGAGCCCTCGAGGCGATTGATCCTACATTTACCTGGAAATTATTTTCTTATCAGCATACGCTGCTAACATCTGCTTATTTACAGGTTTACACCTACTATTGCTATATAAATAACTACTACAACCACGCACTGCTTCTATAGCTACAGCTCGTGCCTGTATTTTGCAAGACCATAATCCATATCCCGCCAGAGGAATTGTCATCGTGCGCTTATCTTTAGAAAAACAAATGGTATAATTGTTTTTTAGATTTGATCAAACATAGATAATGAATAGTGCGTTGGCTGTTGTCTAGGTAACGGATTTGAAACAACGATTCGTTTATGTTTATTTCAGTTGTAGTTTTTACTGTTCATAGCTAGAAATGTGCGGTACAAAAGCACACTAAAAAAAAATACACATTGTTCACACAAGATTTGCACAGATCTTGCACTACATAGATAAATATATGGATGACGAATGATGCCTTCAAATTGACTATCCTAACGTCATATTCTAAACCATATATCTAATAGAACGCTGTCGATAAGAAGACCTAAAAAATGATTTGCGACCATAATAGGACTTGGATTATTCACTTCGTTTTGTCTTGGACGAGAACAGAAGTTCGAATCTCAAAAGATGCTTTCAGTTTTGTGGTGGAGAAAGCATCTTTGTGATAGTTGTTCATTTTTCCTTATTTCCAACATTTTATAGTCCCATCAATGCTGAATAACATTTAAAATGAAGAAGTTTAATTAACTAAACAATTGAAATACTATTTCAATATTGTATTGCTCCGAAATGAAACATGTCACGAGTGTATTTTGCAAATAACCTTTTACTTTATGCAAAAAAATCAATGCATGATAACACTTAATTTGAATGATGCCTGAGAAAAATTGAAGTACGAAATTAACATAAATTTAATCGGTAGTAGTTGACGGTAGACATCGTTATTATTCTGACGAACGATATTCTCATACTGTTGAACTATTAATCCTGTTAGAGTCACATGATGGCAACAGCGCATTTATTATGCTATACCGTTTCAACTTTTCTCACATGATCATGCGAACAAAAAAACTCAATCTAACAAAAGAGATTACAAAGTTCTGTTGTCATATAACGGGATAAAGCAGAATGGCCAGAATGAAAACTTTACACTTAACATATGCTGATGCATTTCCAAAGCTTTTATGTTGTTTTTGGTGTAATTGATATAGATCTTGTACAACAATTTAAGGTACTTGTGAGACTGTGTAGAATGTAGAGCAACATTGCATTGCTTTAAAAATGAAGAAATTGAAGCTGTTTATATAGTGTATTTCAAAGTTCACTATTACATAACAGTAAATGTTTGCCTCTTGTAAGTCTGTTTATGTGTGCGTGTGTTTGTGTTTGCATGTGTACCATATATATGTGTGTTTACATATATCCGTGTATCAATTTTTACATCTGTTGGTTTTTTTATGTGTATGGATATCTTTCAATCTTGTGTGTTTCACAAGATCTGTAGCCCCTATACTTTTATGTATTTGTGTGTGTTTCATATCTATCTATTCATTTGTGCGTGTTTATATCTACATACAGACGTGGACAAATTATTAACAAAATTCTTACAATTTTGCATATTTCTATCATTACAGTAGATAGAAATATGAAAAAATATCAACTGTACTCTAAATTGAAGAGTCAAATTTTGTAAAAATATATAATAAAAATCTTCAATTTTGCTAATAATTCGTAAATATGCAAAATGTCAACTATAGTCCAAATTGAGGAGTCTAATTTTGTAAAAATATGTAATAAAAATCTTCAGTTTTGCTAATAATTTGTAAATATGCAAAATGTCAACTATAGTCCAAATTGAAGAGTCAAATTTTGTAAAAATATGTAATAAAAATCTTCACTTTTGCTAATAATTTGTAAATATGCAAAATGTCAACTGTAGTCCAAATTGAAAAGTCAAATTTTGTAAAAATATATAATAAAAATCTTCAATTTTGCTAATAATTTGTAAATATGCAAAATGTCAACTGTAGTCCAAATTGAGGAGTCTAATTTTGTAAAAATATGTAATAAAAATCTTCAGTTTTGCTAATAATTTGTAAATATTCAAAAATATCAATTGTAGTCTAAATTGAAGAGTCAAATTTTGTAAAAAAATATATAAGTCTTCAATTTTTCTAACAATTTGGAAATACGCAAAGATGTCAACTGTAGTCTAAATTGAAGAATCATATTTTGTAAATATATAACAAAACTCTTCAATTTTGCTAATAATTTGTCCACGTCTGTATTTGTGTCTTTTGTACATCAATTTCTATACATTTTACATCTATGTCTCTGTGTGTTATGTATCTATACCTTTCTCCCTTTTTGTGTGTTAGGCCTATCATATAGGTATGAATCTTTATGTAGGCCTATTTTGTATACTTGTGTTTTATACCTATTTGTGTGCGTTTGTATCTGTATGAAGACCTCCCCGGAAAAGGATGTAACAGCGGATTAATGAAATATGTGACTTGGTAGAAAATGTAATTTTGAAGCATTCATTTAGCCTATAACAATAAATGACTGCATCCCATAGCTGAATAAACTTACATCCTTGATTAATCAAATGATTCTGCTAGAAAATATGTCCTTGAATTTTTTTTTAAGTTTATTTATACATCTTTTAACATCTAACGTCATATCGCGTGTTTAAGATCTGTGGATATACCATTGTTGAGTTCCTGTTTCTGTTGTGTTTTGTAGATAGCTTGTGTTGGTGTATCTGATTTTAGATTTTTATTAATGTTTATGATATTAGTGACTGAGGAGGTGATGAATCATGGTATGTAAATTTATAATCCGGCATTTGCGTTTGTGACTGAGGGAAACCATGAAAAAAAAAAACCCGTCAGATTGGCCGGCCACGGGGACCCCTGAAATTATTTTCCTTTCTCCTGAAACATGTATTATAGATTTGTTGGTTACACCCTTATTCCTGAGAGGTTATTATTTATGTTTTTTCGTGAATATGTTTTATACAGATGGATTTTATGTAGGCCTATTTTGTATGTTAAGCTTATATATAGGTATATTTATGTGTTGCATATCTACGCATTTCTTTCTTTTTGTATGCATGTCTTGTATGCATGAATTTCTATGTATTCTGTGTGCTTTTATCTATGTATTTCTATGTAGGCCTACTTTGTTTCATCTGTACAGTATCTCTATCTGTGCGCGTCTATTATCTATGTATATATATATATATATATATATATATATATATATATATATATATATATATATATATTTGTATGCTTTATATCTATACGTTTGTCTTTTTGTATATAATGTATTTGATGTTTACGAATACAATTTATAGGCCTACTAGTGGCTTGTGCAGCAAATGCTGCTGCAAACTAAGTTCGTTAGACGTTCAAATAAAAATTTTTCAGATTTATTTTCAATGAAGAATACTTGTCTTTTTGATAGTTATTTGCTTCCATAATAATGGAACATACTCCCTCTGAATGGATTTTTTAGGCCAAATACTTTTTCTTCAACCTATCCAACTTCAGTTTTTGAGTTTCAACGCGAAAACGCAAGTATCAATGTCAGGACGATAGCAGTAGCTATTTCAGGTCATTGTGGACTGTAGGCAAAAGTTTAAAAAAATGTCGGGTTTGCTAAGCTTTCGAACAATAGCACTTTCGTATAGCTGCTGCATGTAGAACTTGAAATGTAGAACGTAAAATCATTTTATCCTGCTAAGAGATTTTGCTGAAATGATCTGGAGACTACAAAATTTTCTAGGCCTCTTATTTCATCAGTAAGTAATACCTTTTTATCTTTCCTTAGGAACTGTAATTTTTGCGCTCTCTCGAGCCAGTACTGAAGACAATGACACATATCAATATCTACACTACACCGTCATTAAGTGTATGAAAAAGACCCAACCCCACTGGGTTAATGCAAGTATAAAAATATTTGATTTTTAATAACAATATTATTATCTTACTTAAGTTTTGTAGTTATATATAGCAGTCACTCAGTAAATTATAGAAATGAAGATCTAAATTAAGATATTCTCTACATTTACTTACATAACCTCAAAACGTTTCACTTTCATGTCATCAATATAGCATCAATATTATGTACAATTAATGAAAAATATACGCATCATGATATTAACTATAATAATATTTAATTTCTAATGGTAATAATGTCATCAAACCACCTCAAGTTTGGTAGATTTCAATATCCAATACACAGCTGTACTCAGAAAATTATACACTGCAGAATCAGTTTTTAATAACAAATTGAATTGAGCTCTAAATATGTCGGCAATCCTGCAGGTCATGGCCTTCGTGTAATAGCCTATTGTTTATTGTAGTGTGTGTTTTGTTCTGAAATTCAATCAAGTCGGCCGTGATTCAGTAAAATTAATTCTCAAAACTGACAACAGATGGGTTTTGGAAAATAGGAAAATTATGTTTAAAAATTGACATTTCACTGAAAACTACTACTTTTCCGAAAAAACTTTGGATGACAGGCATGAAAATGAGGGGCCACTCATTAAAATCCGTTCAGCCGTTTTCCCGTAATTTCCATTACCAGTTCAAATTATATATATAGATATTGTTTTTGTCTTATAGGCCTAAGCTACCTATCTAATACATTTCTGTGTCTATTTCTACACGTTATTGTTTATGTAATGTATTTCTAAGTATTACTACGTGATTGTGTGCTGCATATGCATGTATTTTGTATGTAGTTTTGTGTGTGCTTTTATGGATAAATAGGCCTACATACATTTCTATGAGATTTTAGTGTTTGTGTGTATTTAATTTATGAATTCTAAGACTTTTGCTTATGTTTCTGCGTGTTTTATTATGTGAGTGTGTCTCTACGCACTTGTATATATCGTTGTTATTCCTGCAATAACTCGTATGTGACATATGTATCGATTTTCAGACTTTTGCGGCATTAAATAAGTTAAATAGTGATACAGCAAATAATAAAATCTCCTATATGTAATTATATATTATCTTTGTTTCGAAAATGTAAGAATTCACAATCTCCTATGTACGGCTGCCATAGGATGACTAAATGTGTTTATCCTTCTTCTTGAAAGATATTATATTTTTCACATAGGAGTTATTGCAGGAACAACGACGATATGTTTATGTATTTAGGCATGCATGTAGTATAGGTAGTCTTTTTATTGAATCATGAAGGTAAGAATCTTTATGTTTCTGTACAAACCATTCGTCTAATTTTTTAAGAGAAGATGAGTGAATAAGCTATTTCAAAACGTCGGATTCTTCTCTCATTACGATGCCATGGAAATGCATACAGACGTGAAGTTCACCTCTGTTACACCGTAAAGTCCTGTACAGGAATACAAATTCCTTAGTACAACCTGAGCAACTGTAGTTGATACATTCACTTAAATCACACATCATCTATGACCCAACATTTATCACACCAATGTTAAGCACATACTTCTAGCTTAGCACATGTGTATTACTTGAGTCTTGCAGATCTCTCCCTCTTGTGTTGATACATCACCACTACAGCACATTATTAGGTAGTTGTAACTTACCGGAGCTGTCACGCTCAGCGGTAACGCGGTCTGTGTTGGCTGTACCATAGTTCGAAAACTCGACTGCGACAGTGGGTATCTTGACTGAGGTTTGTTGTGGTTTTCCTCAGTCCACCCAACCGCGCGCCGGGACATTATCTTCAGTTCCACCACCAAATCTCTCTTGTTTCAGCGTCACGGCCTTCTATCAAATAACTTAAATTTGTATATGAAAACTGTTCAGAAATCCAGTAAGTAAATTAATAAATTATCTATAAAATTCAATTAACCTTGGCTTAAATATTACCATAAAATACTGAAATATATTTTTATAATTTAACTTTCTATTATCTGAAAAACTTGCATAGTTTCAAGCAACTTACTGCTCTTTTATTACTGAAATAATCTTGCTTAAGTTTAAAATATATAACTGTAGTTGATTATTGAATGCATAAAAAATTTACAGAACTAGATTTTTCTTGTATCTTAGAACATGTACCAGTACTATGTATTAATACAAGAAAATGAAAGTTTACTTTCAATAATTTATGCTTATAAATACCATTGAATATCTTCATATCTAACTTATTTTAAGGTTAGTAGTTGATACGTCTATCACCATACCCGTATAATATACCCATATGTGACATTGTGTTAGTGGTCATTTCATTGCTTCCAGTTCATTTTTTCACTGGCCAACCCGATCATACTCTTATGGCATCATAAAATGTAGGTAAGTGGTCATCTTCACGCACCGACTTCTTTGTGCAAAGAAAAAAAGATCAATGTTATTAAATCATTTGCATTAGCATGAAACATTTCCAACAAGATGCAACTCTTTTCAAAGCCAGTGCAGAATTTAAAGACGGTTACTAATCTCAAGACCTTCTGAATGGCTTTGAAAAATGTCGTATCATGGCGATACAAATGGTTAATGAATCGTTAAAAATTAACATTATATTCTACCTTAAATATGCAAATAACTTTATAGTTTGTTTTGTTTCAGTAAATATAATTAATAATTATTGCTTACTAATACTATACACAAGCAATATATTGGGTGTTCACTAAAATTCTGTACAAATTTACATAAACTTTCTAAATATGTTCAGAGTTTCAATGCACACCCTGTATGCTTTGAAAAATGTCGTATCATGGTGATGCAAAGGGTTAATGAATCGTTAAAAATTAGCATTATATTCTAAATTAAGTATGTAAATAACTTTATAGTTTCTTTTGTTTCAGTAAATATAATTAATAATTATTGCTTACTAATACTGTACACATGCAATATACTGGGTGTTCACTAAAATTCTGTACAAATTTACATAAACTTTCTAAACATGTTCAGAGTTCCAATGCACACCCTGTATTAATTCATTTTTCATCAGTGTTTATCTCACACTAAGATATTGTACTTTTATTTCTAGAGTACCCATATTGACACAAAGGGCTAATGAGTCATTCAGTAACAGCAACATGTAACTTAAAGAAGTGCTGTTTTTGTATAATAATTAATAACTATGTCTTAATTTTATAGACATACATTTTATACAGGGGTTTCGCAAAACTTTCGTACAAACTTTAATGATCATGTACACATGCAATATATTGGGTGTTCACCAAAATTCTGTACAAATTTACATAAACTTTCTAAATATGTTCAGAGTTCCAATGCACACCCTATATTAATTCATTTTTCATCAGTGTTTATCTCACAACTTTTATTTCTAGAGTACCCATATTGGCGCAAAGGGGTAATGAGTCATTCAGTAACAGCAATATGTAAGGTAAAGACGTGCTGTTTTGGTATAATAATTAATAACTATGTCTTATTTTTATAGACATGCATTTTATACAGGGGCTTCACAGAAATTCCGTACAAACTTTAATGATTATTTTAAGCCTGTGCGCCCCGTACCTTTATCATATGCCTTAGTACTTTCTATAGTATTTTATTATACTATTCATATGCGCATTAAGTTAGGTGTATCCTAAAATATAGGGGATTTGAGCTGTGTATTTGCAGAGTATCTTTCTGAGGTTAGCAAATGTTGGGAACTTACTTGCCACTCCGGAGGCGTTGGGGTCCTTGTGGGTATGTTTCATGTGCTCCATGAGGGCCTCACCGCCGAGGAACAGTTTGTGGCAGATGGGGCAGGACGTGGCGTTGGGGCCTCCGATTAAGGCAGCGTGTTGCTGCAACACAGGGACACGGAGCTGTAGCTCCTGTGAGAGAACACACGAAGATGGCCGAACTCTTATGGGTCGACTCGACACAGCAAAGCACTACACAACACGACATCAAACAAAAAAATCCACACTTCAACTTGATTCTGTATACAGTCACTTGGCCTCAGGTTCCAAATCCTGAGCTGAAACGTTCAGTTTTATTTAAACTGAAAGACAGTCTATGTGGCCGTTAATTCTTTACTTGACGTCTCTTTCCAATAGCAGAAGCTATTCAGAGATGATAAGACGAGTATGTAGAAAATGTGGGGTTAGAGTGGAATGAAAATAGAAACGAATCAAGTACGCGGAGAGAAAAACAAAAAAGCCACAATATTTCCGCCTAAAACTAACTCCATCAGAGAAAATAAATAAATAAATAAATAAATAAATAAATAAATAAATATGTAAATAAGTAAATAAATAAATAAATAAATAAATAAATAAATAAATAAATAAATAAAATAATAAATAAATAAATAACATAAATAAATAAGTAAATAAATAAATAAGTGAATAAGTAAGTAAATAAATAAATAAGGAAATAAATAAAATAAGTAAATAAATAAATAAATAAGTAAATAAATAAATAAAATAAATAAATAAGTAAATAAATAAATAAGTGAATAAGTAAGTAAATAAATAAATAAGTGAATAAGTAAGTAAATAAATAAATAAATAAGGAAATAAATAAAATAAGTAAATAAATAAATAAGTACATAAATAAATAAATAAATAAATAAAGAAGTAAATAAATAAATAAACAAATAAGCAAATAAATAAATAAGTGAATAAATAAGTAAGTAAATCAATAAATAAGGAAATAAAATAAATAAATAAATAAATAAATAAATAAATAAATAAATAAGTGAATAAATAAATAAGTAAATAAATAAATAAGGAAATAAATAAAATAAATAAGCAAATAAATATATATAAATAAGGAAATAAATAAAATAAATAAATAATTAATTAAATAAATAAATAAGTAAATAAATAAGTAAATAAATAAATAAGTAAATAAATATGTAAATAAAGAATTAAATAAATAAGTAAATAAATAAATAAATAAGTAAATAAGTAAATAAGGAAATATATAATTAAAATAAACAAATAAGTAAGTAAATAAACAAATAAAGAAATAAATAAATAAAATAAATAAATAAATACATAAATAAATGAGTAAATAAATAAATAAGTAAATACATAAGTAAATAAATAAATAAGTAAGTAAATAAGTAAGTAAATAAATAAATAAGTAAATAAGTAAGTAAATAAATAAATAAGTAAATAAATAAATACATAAGTAAATAAATAAATAAATAAGTAAATAAATAAGTAAATACATAAGTAAATAAGTAAATAAAAAATAAGTAAATAAAAAATAAGTAAATAAATAAATAAATAAATAAAATACGTCTGAGGAGAGCGCTGGTATATGTGACTACAGTGTTCATTTTTTTTTTTACAAAACAGCATTTGTCAATTTCTCATTGAAAACCTTTACACTGACAAAAGAAGTAAGAAACTGAAGACGTGCAGTTAACGTTGAGGTAACTATTTGAAAATTATTTTCCTTTAATATTCTCTAAACTTGATAAATTATTATTCTAGCAGAACTTGTAATTCTGAATCGAATAACACCAAAATGACCGCTGAACGATGTGTTGTTCCCAAGTCGTGAACTTTTACTGGCGGATGATATAAAGTTGCCTCCTGCTACTCCCACCACTCGAATAGTAAGATCCATCGTTTGAACCGCATATGTCAGAAACGTTCGTTACTATATTTTAAAGTGCAATTTTGTTTATTTGGATGTCTCTATTAGTACTCTCACTAGAGTTACGCTCTTTCAGCACTTAAGGGCAATATTAAGTTACCAAAATTTGTAAATTTTAATATTTTTAATTCTTCTGGAATTTCTTCCAGTCTTCATAAGCACTATTCCTTCTGTATATCTCATAATATTTTCGATTTAACCAAAATCTCTGGCTTTCATATGATCACATTAACAGTTTTTAATTTTTTTATAAAATATTTATTAATAAAATAACGATATTGCAAAAGTGAGTATGAATTATATTATTCTGAAAAAAAAAAAAGATAAATATTTTATTATAATATCGAAAAAACTGTATTTTTTTACTTAAAGCCATGACGAGAGGTACAAATTCTACGGAGAAGTGATAAAAAATATGGCGTTTTAAATAATTGTATGAAAATTGCGAGGAAAACGTAACTTCCCCGTCTCCGTTTTGTATATCAACGTTTTTAGATTATCATCTTGGATTCGAACAAGGCACTGATAAAAATCCATTATCCAAGTGAGCAAAGACTGGGGCTAGCTGTCACTTTAAAACTAATTTCATAAAATTTTGTACGGATGTCATACTGTGTAACAAAAACAATACATCATCGTGACTATTTTTTTCAGCGTCAGTTGTTTGAACAAAAGACGATCTTCTACTACACGTGTACGTGTTTGCATTAACGCCATCTTATGTTTGGAATGATGTTGAGGAGAGCTTAGTACCGATATAGGTTCATTATAGTGCATCACGAAGGCCATCGCACAAATATTAAATCTAAAAAACCAACAGATATTTTAGCCCAGAATTGCTCCTTACTTTATATTGTAGACCTATTAATAAGTTTTCAAACCACGTATCTTTCCAGTTTAAGAGAATAATTTCTAAGTCACAACACAAATCGTCATTCATTTTTACAATGAACAAATCTTTTTTTTTTAACTCGATGGGGGAAATTATTTACGATGTTGAAAGATCATAGTAATACCTTTTATATAATGTTTTCAATGCCGGTTTAATAGTACCAGACAAGGCTATTTTATGAGGTAAAGTATCTTGAAACCTTGTTCGATCTGATAAAAGCAGTTGATTTTATATTAAAGTGTCACCTTTGTTTACATAAAAGTTTCCCTAATATGTATTTTATACACATGCATTTGTAAAACACTTTTCAACGTGATATAATTTGCTAGAAGTCTACGTAATTTGTTTTTAAAACAAATTACGTTCGTATCCAAGTCTGTATACAGAAACAACTCATATGCCTTGGTAGGAATTCGTACAATAAGCCTACAAGTAAACATATCTGCGGCAGGTGTTGTAGACCCCTAGGAATAAATTGAGTTGAACGACCTAGCAATATTCAAAGCATATGAACTCATAACGGAACACAATCTACAAGATCAATCTTCTTGTTTCTTCTTCACCGACTTCTTGTTTCTTCTTATGTGAAGGTTGACAAGACAACGAAACAAAAACGAGAGTGACCATTAGTATAGACTGACTTCAATACCAAAGTTTTTTTTTATGATTTTGTTTTAATGTGAAAATTAATGGTGGTTGTGTGACTATATATAATTGAAAACATAATCTTTCATTAGATTAACGTTCGGATAGTTGGCAAGCAGCCAAAACGTTCTAAAACACCGCTGATTTTTTGTGTTAAATTGTATTTTCACACGATGTGTTTGGGACGAAAACTAAATGCGATAAAATAATGACGCTATCTTTTGTTTCGATTTTTTTCTGACTATATTGTCATGGTAACCATTTACAAATTCTGTGGATACATATTAATCATTTGATCTATTTAGATATTTCATATGTATGTTTATTACTGCTATTTTGTTCAGCTATGATGCTTGGATGCATTATTTTCTGTAAAATTAATAACTGCTTTCAACTGTTCTCAAATTATATTATGATGGGGTTTAGAATTCTGTGAAACGTTATATTCAGAGAAAATATTTGTGCGAAAGATTCAATCTTGAATAATTGAGAACAATTAAAACATGATAGATCCTAAGCCCTAATATTTAAGTTTGATAATAATCTTAAAGATTTATAAATATATTATGTTGTTATTTCACATTCGGTGTTAAGATAAGATTAAATGTATCATATTTATATATTTTAATAAACTCTAAAGAATTGAAATCAATTAAAACATACATTGTAAAGTTTGGATTTAAATATTATAAAATTTTTTTAAGTGGACAGTTAAGATATTATGACATGTATAATAATGATATTTTTAAATAATAATATTTAAATTTTTAAGTTTGTAGATTTACGATAAATTATAAGGTAAAATATTCAAATATTCTTTATATTAATAGGTCTACTGTCTAAGGAAAAGTTTTATAAAATTTAATTACGGGATTTTAGCTAATCTCTTTGGGGTTTAGAATTCTGTGAAACGTTATATTCAGAGAAAATATTTGTACAACAGATTCAATCTTGAATAATTGAGAACAATTAAAAAATAACAGATCCTAGGGCCTAATATTTCAATTTGACATTAATCTTAATATAAATATATTATGTTGTTGTTTTACATTCGGTGTTAAGATAAAATTAAATGTATATTTATATATTTTAATAACATGAATCTAAAGAGTTGAAATCAATTAAAACATACATTGTGAAGTTTTGATTTAAATACTATAGCATTTTTAAATGGACAGTTAAGATATTATGACATGTATAATAATGATATTTTCTAACAATAATATTTAAATTTTTAAGTTTGTAGAGTTACGATAAATTATATGCCACAATATTCAAATAATCTTTATATTAATATTGTCTGAGGAAAAGGTTTATAAAACTTAATTACGGAATTTTAGCAAATCTTTTTACCTTTTAAATGTAAAATTTGTTACGAGAATTGCAAATGAGTCAGTGCAAGAAGTGGGCACCTTCAAATACTTGGAGTATACTAGAAGTAGTAACATGAGCTGCCAGGAAGTGAAAAGGAAGATATCAATGACAAAGGAAGCTTATAATAGAAAAGGAGCATCTTCTGCGGACCTCTGAAAAAAGAACTAAGAAAGAGACTAGTGAAGTGCTTCATGTGGAGTGTGGCATTGTATGGAGCATAAGCATGGGCATCACGATGAAGTGAAGAGAAACGACTAGAAGCATTTGAAATGTATATATGGAAAGGAATGGAGGGTGTGAAATGAACAGGCAGAGTAAGAAATGAGTGCATGAAAAAAGAATAATGCTAAAACTAATTAGGGAGAGAAAAAGGAATTAGCTGGGTCACTGGCTAAGATGAAACTACTGAAGGATGCCCTGGAAGGAATGATGAACGAGAGAAAAGTTAGGGACAGAAGAAGCTATCAGATGACAGACGACATTAAGATATGTGAATCGTATGTGGAGACTAAGAGGAAGGCGGAAATTAGAAAATATTGAAGAATGCTGGGTTTGCAGCGAAAGACTTGCCTTTGGGTAGAACACTATGAATGTATGAGTTACTAATTTACACATTAGCTTTTTATCTTTGCAAACTATTTTAAGAAAAATGAAGCGTGTATTAAATAAGAGAGGATTTTTAAAAATATTTATCTTCCTCAGAGTTTAGTCTTTTGTCAACTTTACACGCTGTATATACTGTACGTGCAGTTTCACAATATGGGTCTCCACCTCACATAACAAAGAACTCTGCGTTGGCAATATAATAAACGCAGGTCTTAAGCAAGGTTGAAATTACCAGTTATTGTTTCCTAGCAACAGAAGTTGAGCCTTATATCGCGGTCTTAACTTTGGATTTTTATATTGAATTTTATTTAAACTGTGGTATTCTAAACGAAGTCGCCTGTAATAAATGAATCGGTTTTTTTTTTAGAAACCCCCTTAAGTCACGAAACACGAAGTTTTGTGGGAACACAAAACAACTGTTTAAAATAAATGCATGAGTTAAGAATTGGAATATTTGAAATGGAAAATGTTGATAAAACAAAACGAATATTTCAGTATGCAAAATAACATTTTTAAATAGAATCTGACTCAATATTCATGTTTGCAAATGTGTGACTTATGGGATTTCTCAACATCTGGTAAAGATTTAAGATAACAACCTCTTTATTCCATGAAATAATTGAACATTTTGTTAAAAAATAATACGAATTCGATTCTCAAAACCTGTATTTAGAAACTGACTTCATCATTTTTCTTCTGTGAGCAAATTTTGCTTAAAGTATATGAAATTTACTAAGGACATAAATAATGAAGTTCTGTATTAAATAATCTAATACAGTAATATACAACAAGAGACAACATTACTCTAACCAATCCAAAATTCAGAAGCAAAATAATTAATTTACCACACACAACAGCTCAGGTATAGTTTTATCACTCTAAAGAGCCAATGAATTTAGCAATATTAAGTTTTAGATACTATTTTGTTTTAACCTTATGTAATTGACAAATCTGTACATTTTAACCTGATTTTATACTATTTCTTTTAACACTTTTAACTTGTTTTTGTGATTATCTGGTGATTGTATATTTATTTTTGATTTTATTTCTACAGTTATTCATATTGTAGTAGCCATGCATTTTATATTTCTACTTTGACGTTGTCTATGGCTATTAATTTGCTAAATGACATTAAATTCATCTATCTATCAATTCTTTCTGTGCCAGCTTTCTCTGACTTATGGACCTTCTCTACGAAACCCAATTTTCAAGCGCACATCACAACAGAAATACTGTTTGGCTTGTGATATTTTATATAAAACGGTATATCTACTCCTATAGAACAGGAATTAGCAATAAACTCAATTTTGTTAAAATCTGACTTATGGGGTTTCTCAAAAAACCGATTCAATAATTGTTATTTTCAATGTGTTTAAGTGTATTTATTATTGTAAGATACCAGCATTGGTTCCATTCGAAATTTAAAAAAAAAAAAAAAATAAACGAAGAGGTAAATTTCGAGTTCTTACTCATAATTTAAGTTCTGAATTAGCTATATAAACAGTTTCGTATATAATTTAGAGGCGAAATCTGGTGATGTCCGACGCATTAGTCTTGGATGTTAAGTACAGATGTCAGCCTAAACCAATAGCCACCCACATTGCCAGCTCTACGTCACAAGACAACATCGAATACTGCAAACATCCTGAAAACAAAACACATTCTACTATGAAAACTGTATACACATTCTAAATATTTCGCCAACATATATTGAAGCCTTCAACTTTTCTCTTTTCGTAATTAACAATATTACCAAAGGGCTTTGGAGCAACCTGAAGACAGTGCAAATTGCTTCTAAGGCATTCTGCGTATAACTCAAATTAAGATTTTGTAAAAATAATATCTAGGTCTTCAATATTTGTTGCACTCTTTGTATGACAAAAAATATGTTTCACACTTCATATAGTATACCAAGTTCTGTTCATATATGTACAACTTTTCATACATTATAACAACAAAAAGAGGAAGTTCGAAATTACTTTCGCTCGCTTATATACCATCGGTAAAATTGATTGTGAGTCCAAGGATTTACCATGACATTACCAAACATTCACTTTATAGTTTGAGAAACCTTTAGAAAAACTCAACCGTGTAATAAGACCAATGGGACCCAAACCCATGCCTGAAAGAAGCATCCGATGAGTTCCACTCACTAATCTCTACTTAATAATGATAATTTTTTTATTTTAGTAGGTTATTTTACGACGCTTTATCAACATCTTAGGTTATTTAGAGTCTGAATGAGATGAAGGTGATAATGCCGATGAAATGAGTCCGTGGTCCAGCACCGGAAGTTACCCAGCATTTGCTTATATTGGGTTGAGGGAAAACCCTGGAAAAAAAACCTCAACCAGGTAACTTGCCCCGACCGGAAATTGAACCCCGAGCTACTTGGTTTCGCGACCAGGCGCGCTAACCGTTACTCCACAGGTGTGGAATAATAATAATAATAATAATAATAATAATAATAATAATAATAATAATAATAATTACTTGAAGGTAAGGGGGGAGTACACTATTGGCTTGCAAAAATTTAGTGAAATATTTTTTTTTATAGCTCAGCCACTACAAACGCTAAATGAACAAACTAGAATGGCTAATAATTATCTGTAAAAATTATATAACTATTTTACAATCGTAAAGCATTTACATAATAAAATATACAATTAATTAAATATCTGCATGATTCTTTTACTGGAATATTCTGAAGACCTACATCAACAACAAAGTCTAGGATCTTTTACCTATTCCTTCAGGAAATATGCTTTTCTTAATTAAAAATTTTAGAAAATTTAGCATTGAAGGTAATGATTAAGAAAAAAAATATTTCTTGAAGGAATAGGTAAAAGATCCTAGACTATTTTATTGATGCAGGTCTTTAAAACATTCCAGTAAAATAATCATGCAGATATTTAATTGTATATTTTATTAAGCAAATATAAATTTGATATTACTTTTACAGGTAAGTATTACCTATTTTAATATTACGAATAGTGTTTTATAAAGTTTAATGTATGTATATCAAGCATGAAAATTTCTGTTAATTTAGCTTTTATAGTAGATTAGGTATAAAAAATGAGTTTCATTAAATTTCTGCAGGCCAATGGTGTACCTCCCCTCTTAAAAAGTCTGTAAAACATTTGTTCATGCCATGGATCTAGAGAGAAAATCGAGGCAGAAGAAATGTAACACAGTCTAGTATATACAGTCACGAAGCTTGAGTTGTTGAGGATACTAGAAACAATAGACTGTGCCGGTACTATTTCGCATTGTCTGTAATGAGGCGATAATAGCGATCCAAGTGGTTAGAAACTATCTATGGATGTATATTTACTACGTATTGAGCTTCGTGACTATATATACTACACTGTGAAATGCAATCCAAAGTATTTAGGCCTACAATCTCTATGGTAACACCTGCATTGCAGCTGTTTGTAATAAAGACAGAAGACGATAGAAATTACAGCATTTTGTCTGTATCTCTCTGTCACTAAAAGACGTATAGCATTAGCTGTTCTATCTCTTCTAATCCGCGAATCTGAGTTATATGCCGCCATTCAACGTAAACTTAACGTTATTCATTGAAAGCCTCCAGTTCCAACTATGCTTTCGTCTTCCTTGTAACTTATTTTTGGCTCTATTAACATGTCCGGCCTCATTTAATCTTCTTATGTTAGGCGCTCTTGGCAAGAAACTTTTATTAGGTGTTCAATTTATAATAATAATAATAATAATAATACTAATAATAATAATAATAATAATAATAATAATATTACTATTATTATTATTATTATTATTATTTCTTTATTTTGTTATTTACTTATTGGCTTTTAAGGAACCCGTAGGTTCATTGCCGCCCTCACATAAGCCCGCCATTGGTCCCTAACCTGAGCAAGATTAATCCAGTCTCTACCATCACATCCTACCTCCCTCAAATCCGTTTTAATATTATCTTCCCATCTACGTCTCGGCCTCCCCAAAGGTCTTTTTCCCTCCGGCCTACCAACTAACACTCTATAGGTATGCATTTCTGGATTCGCCCATACATGCTACATGTCCTGCCCATCTCAAACGTCTGGATTTTATGTTCCTAATTATGTCAGGTGAAGAATAGAATGCGTGCAGCTCTGCGTTGTGTAACTTTCTCCATTCTCCTGTAACTTCATCCCTCTTATCCCCAAATATTTTCCTAAGAACCTTATTCTCAAACATCCTTAATCTCTGTTCCTCTCTCAAAGTGAGAGTCCAAGTTTCACAACCATACAGAACAACCGGTAATATAACTGTTTTATAAATTCTAACTTTCAGATTTTTTGACAGAAGACTAGATGACAAAAGCTTCTCAACCGAATAATAACACGCATTCCCCATATTTATTCTGCGTTTAATTTCTTCCCGAGTGTCATTTATATTTGTTACTGTTGCTCCAAGATATTTGAATTTTTCCACCTCTTCGAAGGATAAATCTCCAATTTTTATATTTCCATTTCGTACAATATTCTGGTCACGAGACATAATCATATACTTAGTCTTTTCGGGATTTACTTCCAACCCTATCGCTTTACTTGCTTCAACTAGAATTTCCGCGTTTTCCCTAATCGTTTCTGGATTTTCTCCTAACATATTCACGTCATCCGCATAGACAAGAAGCTGATGTAACCCGTTCAATTCCAAACCCTCTGTGTTATTCTGAACTTTCCTAATGGCATATTCTAGAGCGAAGTTAAAAAGTAAAGGTAATAGTGCATCTCCGTGCTTTAGCCCGCAGTGAATTGGAAAAGCATCAGATAGAAAATGGCCTATACGGAGTGTGCTGTAAGTTTCACTAAAACACATTTTAATCAATCGAACTAGTTTCTTGGGAATACCAAATTCAATAAGAATATTATAGAAAATCTCTCTCTTAACCGAGTCATACGCCTTTTTGAAATCTATGAATAACTGATGTACTGTACCCTTATACTCCCATTTTTTCTCCAATATCTGTCGAATACAAAAATTCGATCAATAGTCGATCTATTAGCCTAAAACCACACTGATGATCCCCAATAATTTGATGTTATTTACTTATTAAATTTTTATTTATTCGTTTATTTTAGGATGCGTAGTCCCTACATATTCAACCACCAACACATACATCAGGTTACAAGGGTGGAGATACTGAAGTAGAGATGTTAGAACGATTGCAGAAGTGTGAAGTGGGTGTGAAAGGGTTGTTCACACTCTAGATAAAGGGATTAGCATGGAATACTTGAGTGCGCTCAGTTTAGAATTCCGCCCATCATAAATACTACTTGAACAAAGACGGGTCTCGAACACAGATCCACTTGCCAACGTGTTACACGAGAAACTGAAAAAAAAAAAAAAAAGAGGCGTCCAGGGCGGAAACAGACCAGACTTCTCTTCAGTGTCGATTGTGGCGCCATTTGTGTTATCAAGTAAATCATATCTGCATAGCAACAGAGAACAGGATGTCTGTCTTGTAAGACAAGTGAACAATATTCAAGGAAAGGATTGTGCAATTTATGTTAGTGAAATTCATGCAAGCGATGTTGTTTTCTTGCAGCGTACTTTACGTGTTATTTATACTACACAAATCTTAATATTAAATCTATCTGACTACTTCTGTCTTACAAAGCATTAATAATTATATGTTATATTTTTAAATCGGGGTATTTTAAATCGTACATACTGTATTAAAACGAGGCTATTCAATGTATAAATAACTGTAAACATTAAATTTGTCGTTTTTTTTAATATATATATTCGATGTATTTTGTGATCGCAAAAACGAATCTGCAGTTACTTTTTGTCCAGAACGTACTGTTTCTCCAAAATAAAAAGTTATTTAATGTTAGTGAAATGTTGAACTACTTTCTTCTTATGGGAAGCAACATGTCACTGAAACTACACTTTCTTGACAGCCACCTGGACTGCTTCCCAAAAAAAAAAAAAAAAAAAAAAAAACTTGGTGCTGTAAGCGATGAACACGGGGAGAGTTTTCATCAAGAAAAGTGCTTCAGTAGAAGGTGGAATGTAAGTATGTCGGCTGAATATTGCTCGTCACTCATCAGAGAGATTGCAGAAGCTGTTTAAAAACGTTAAAGATCAAAAAGGACATTTTAATTTGTGAATTTTGGCCAAACAAAGGCTGCTTTATGTGCTATTGTTACAAATTTGTGTAAATAAATGTAGTGCGTGTACCATACAAATGGTATGTGTTAGAAAATTTTGGTTTTCAGAAATGAACTCAGCACCTCTAATTTAGTTAAAATTACATAGTTTCATTTAAAGGACAAAAACAAAGTTTAAATTTGTTGTCCATTGTAATTTCATACTGAATTTCGTTTTCGGATCGTCTAATAATCAACTGGTCAACGTGTTTTCGAAATTTATTTGTTTGTTTTATGTACTCGCATAGGCCTATTGAACCTATTCGATTGCATGGTGCTCGTTCATTTTGTATTACATGTGGGCGGTGCTCACTATCTTCAAAAGGTTGAGAATCCCTGTTCTAGATTTTATTGGAATTTAGACTACAACTTTTGGAAAGAGTTCAAGAAACATACTACAATGGACAATTTCCTATAGTCTACTTTAAGCTACCATCATCGGGACTTATCTCTAGTAATGACAGTTTTGTAGCGGTTATGGAAATAAATTAAAATATACCTGTAGCCAATTTGTAATAATAAATTAATAAATAATACATACATAATCAAATAAAGGCCAAAAAAAGCATTTATTTTGTAAATGAGGCATTTATATTAAAAAAGGTAGAAAAGGGCAACATAAAACTGTAACGTCGTAGAGATTTACTTTAAAATGAAGATAGATTTAACACATTTAAAAAAGCATTCTGCCAAAGTTCCGGTCTCTGATTAATACCACAGTCTACTATATACAGTCACGAAGCTTGAGTTGTGAGGGTGCTAGAAACACTAGACTGTGACGGTACTATTTCGCATTGTCTGTAATGAGGCGATATTAGCGATCCTAGTGGTGAGCAACTATCTATGGATGCATATTTACTACGTATTGAGCTTCGTGAGTGTATATACTAGACTGTGTTAATACCTTAACCAGATTTAGAAATTTTTGCAGGATTATTTTCTGAATATTTACAAGACTTGTAAAAAAGTTCTAATAGGCCTAACTAAACTAGAAAATGGTGACTATATTTAAATTTTATATTAATATTTTGTTGTATAAACAATATTATTGTTAATAGAACTGCGTTCCAAATTTACGAGTGAGCATCTTTTCAACAAATAGACCTCTACTCATCAATTTCGTAAATATTTTTTTATCCACTTTATTCGCTGTTACATAAATGTTTATGCCTAATACATTTTTAATCAACCTAGCATAGGCTATAATAAAGGTTGATTATAATAAATGAGAGAGGAACAGAGATTAAGGTTGTTTGAGAATAAGGTGCTTAAGAAAATATTTGGGGCTAATAGGGATGAAGTTACAGGAGAATGGAGAAAGTTACACAACACAGAACTGCACGCATTGTATTCTTCACCTGACATAATTAGGAACATTAAATCCAGACGTTTGAGATGGGCATGGCATGTAGCACGTACGAGCGAATCCAGAAATGCATACCTATAGAGTGTTAGTTGGGAGGCCGGAGGGAAAAAGACCTTTAGGTAGGCCGAGACGTAGATGGGAAGATAATATTAAAATGGATTTTAGGGAGGTGGGATATGATAAAGAATGGATTAATCTTGCTCAGGATAGGGACCTATGGCAGGCTTATGTGAGGGAGGCAATGTACCTCCGGGTTCCTTAAAAGCCAATAAGTAAGTAAGCATATAATAAAAGTATAAAAATAAAATGGCCATCATGATAAAGTAATAATTATAATTTAGTTGAAATTTAAGTAAGTGAAATGTCTTCAGGATCTCGCTCTTTGTCTTGGCCTACCTGTAACACAGTTTTGCATTTAACTTTCTGGCTACACGATTCCACTCTAGAGTTTCTCCTTTAAAGCCAAGATCACTTCCCGTTAAGCAAATAACATCTATGTGTAGGCCTATATATATTTCCTGAATGGTCAACCCTTGTTGTAACCCTGGCACGCACAAACTTCCACTTCCACCCCTTTCGCAAATTACCCTCATTTAAATACCAGTTCTGCTGTTTCTGGGAGCTCAGGGGTAAAAATTAAATTCAAAAGCTCAGTTTCAAAAATGTAGACTGGATTGCTGGCTATGTAATTGAGATTGTAGGCGGCTCATCTTATTTTCATAACTTCGCATTTGTATTAACTGTACGCCCTTTAAGAGCCGGGTTCAATCCCTGATCTTTCACCCAGCCATAATTTCCAGAGTCCCGCGCCTTGGCGTTGTGGTCTAAGTCATCCTTCCTAGGACTCGCGTTACGGAATGCGCGCTGGTTCGAATCCTCATGGGGGAAGGTATTTTCTCATGAAATTTCGGCCAGTGTATGGGACCGGTGCCCACCCAGCATCGTGATGCACTTGGGGAGCCATGACAGGTAGCGAAATCCGGTTGCGAAAGCCAGCTATAACGGCTGGGTAGATCATCGTGATAACCATACGATACCTCCATTCTGGTTGGATGATTGTCCACCTCTGCTTCGGCATATGAACGTGAGGCCAGCAGCCGGCTGGTCGATCTGGGCCCTTCAAGGGCTGTGGCGCCACGGATTGTTATTATAGACGCAAACATTGAGATTTCCTTAAATCTCTCGTCAATTTTCTTCATCCGTATTTAGGGTTTTATTTCATTGTGCCTTCTTCTTTTTATTTCTTTATGGATATTTCCACATCTTTCACATTCTTTCCTTCTTTTTTTTTTCTTCCAATGTCCCTTTTTCATTCCTCTTTACATCTTTCATTGTATCATATTTCGTTTATTTATTTTTGGTTTCCTTTACATCTCTGTTTTATTCTTGTTCTTTTTTGTCGTTTCTTTATTCTTTAGTTCCTTGTTTTCGCATTTTTTCTTTTTCGTTTTCTTTTCTTTTCCTTTCTTTTGTGGTTTTTGCCTAATTCTCATTTGTTTCTCCGTTTTCTGTCTACCTACATTCGTTTCCTTCTTTTTTATGATCATGTCAGGAAAATCGACCAACAAATAATGTACTTTTTCTTACACAAGTATTATTACAGGTTAAGATGACTCAGGACTTGCTACCTTGTTATTTAGTATTCCATTTAATGACTGTATCTTGAACATTTTATTTGCCATACTCTCTCTTATTTATACCCTTACATTGCACGTATAAAACGTACTATTTATTCCTTCCTCTCGCAAGTAAATTCTGTAGTTGCAATCTTGTTTCTTGCCTGATGTTTTCATGATAACTTTAAAACGCATATTCCTTGTAAAAATGTACGTAAGACGCATCGCAGGGTGTTGGCAGTATTTAAAATTCATTGTGCGCTATCAGGAATCCTAGCAACAGTCGAGTCGCTTCCAAGGCCTGCTGGGAGCACGGCTATTACTTTGAAAACAATACTCCAGAGCCGCATTAACGTATTTAAAAAACAAGAAGAGCAAAAAAAAGGAAACACATACTGAAGAGCCTTCGGATAATGCTGGCTGCATGCATAAATCTACCAGCTTGTTCAGCTTTTTTATTATTTTTATCGGAGAGAGAAAGTAAATCTAGCTGCAGGCCGCTCCGACAAGTCGTTACTTTATTCATGAATATATCATGTATTTGATTTCATATTTATATAATCCTGAACCTAAGCACGGTTGCAGTACTACAAAGGCACAAAGGAAAATTATTTTCTTTCACGACTCTTTAGGTTTCGATATTTATCGGTAATAATTAAAAGTGTGTCCTGAGGTTAAGACGCTATTTTGAGGTATGTGAAGCCATAGAAATGATTTTAAATCCCAGATAACAATTGGCATTCATACAGTCCTCTCTGTAGATTGAAAATTCAAAAAAGTTTCATATCCATTGTTCAAGAATTAAAACAGAAAATCAATATACCGAATTTAAAAGAAAACTTATAAATTAAACCAAACACTTTAACTCTATTAAATATAGAATATAATCTAAATTTAAGAGAAGAAATACTGAAATCAGAAGTAAACACTGAAATACTAAAACAATTGTCTTTAGAGACAATTAATATTAGGTACCCTCCACAAAACTGGCTTCATTTATACACCGATGGATCCTTGATCTCCAGAGAACAAGGTGCCGGTGCAGATGCTACGTGCTGTCTCTTCTCACTTTATAGATCTCTTGGAACAACAAGTTTTGATGGAGAATTCATTGCAATAAGTGAAAGTCTCAGGAATCTTCTATGCCACATCCATAAGTTAAATTTAAGAATGCAGTTATATTGTCAGACTCCAAAGCAGCTATTCTATCAATAGTCTCTAAACACACACCTTCATCTCAAACAGCAGAAATAACTAAAATGCTCTCTCAATTAATATCAGTCAATGAAAGAATTGTATTCCAATGGATACCATCCCATTGTGGAATCCTGAGAAACGAGAATGCGGATGCTTTAGCAAAGAAGGGCAGCACTGCTACTTATAGACCTATTACTAAATCTACGTATTACTCTGTGAAAAGATTTATTAAATCTACATACTTAGACTTCAACAAACAAAATTTGATAACACAATCCCAAGGGAAAAAATGGAACTCTCTGCATCATAATCCACAGTTAATTCCCGATTTACCACGAAAATCGTCTGTAGCTACAGCATTTAGATTGGCAACAGGCCATGATTGTTTGGGCAAACACCTGCATAGAATTGGAATATATCAGTCCCCTAACTGTCCATTGTGCAACTCAAACCAAGAAATGGATTCGGAACACCTCAAAATCTGTGCTTCAGTGGCTGACCATGATAATATCTTTGAAAAATATTGGAGTGCAAGAGGTCAAATGACTTTATTGTCAAACGCCTGGCATTAGAAAACAACAACAACAAATCCCAGATAAATAACAGGCCTGATTACAGCCCATTAATGTGTTATAGGTCTACTGTATTTGCCTTATAGAGGCGCCATGTGATACCTGCCTAAGCCATGGAACTCCCAAAGTAAGTGTGTTTAAGTAAGGTTAAAAATAGACATGAAAATGGGCTCAAGAGTGAGTGATGTTGAAACATTAAAACATCCATATACTGATTAACAGACACACATGTAGGCCTGCTTACATAGGTAGATATAGGTAACTAACAGGCATATACGTTTGTAGGGCCTATATGGTCAGAAATATACAGGGTGAGCCGTAAGTAATGCCATTAATTTCAGGGGGTTATTCTTTGAGGTATTTCAAACAAAAAAGTTTATTACAATAATTGTGGTCGTTTTTGCTTCCTTTTTAGAGATAAAAATTGTTTTATATGAAACATTTCATAGAGTGTTTTGGGATAGCCGTTGATTTAATTCCCAACATGCTCAGTCAATTTAATAGAGCAGTGTATTATGATAATAAATGACTGAAACAATTTTAGTTCTGTCCTTTAAATGTGCAGAAATTTGATCCGAACAAATGTAACATTGTAAAATTCCTTTGCAGAACGAAAAGTTACATTTGTTCGGATCAAATTTCTGCACATTTGAAAGACAAATTAAAAGTCGTTCAATCATCTATTATCGTACTACACTGCTTTCATAAATTGACGGGGGATATTGGGAATTTAATCGATGGTTTTCCTAAAATACACTATGAACCGTTTAATATAAGGGAATATTTATCTCGAAAAAGAATAAAAAACGAGCATTTTTTGTTTGAAATATCTCGAAGAATAACCCTCTTGAAATTAACATTACTTAAGGTTCAGCACACACACGCACGCACGCACACACACATATACACATATTATCTTTAGATTTTTATTTAGCTCCGATTTTTGTTTTGTAATTTATTTAATGGGTTTTATTCTTGCTTATTTATTTGCTTTTGAATTATTTTATATGTTGTTGGAACGTAAGGTTCTTGGATATATTCATATCCGTAAGGGTCCTAATAAGGCTGGTTTTATTGGTATTTTGCAGTCTTTTAGAGATGTAATTAAGCTTTTTACTAAGGAGCACACATAATCTTTTTTCTGAAGTTTTAAAAGGCATACCTTATTTTTGGTTTACAAAACCAATATTTTTATTAAATTATTAAAACCAATGAAAATTATTTTGTGTAATTTCCTAAATGTAATCAATAAGGGTGATTTATGTTCTCTCTTGAAAGGTATAGGGGCTACACCATTTTAAAATAATTTAACCCAGATTTTCCCACCGTCCTTTTTTAAGGACAGTTGCAGTGCCTTCGGATATTATGTCATTGTTGGTGTTAGGGACATTTTATAAGTTGTGCGATAATGTTGGTAGTATTTGTTAGCTTTAGAAAATATACGTTCTTTGTTTCAGTTTATTTCAACATCATTTAACCGATTTTGAGAGTAACTAATGTGTTACTGTATTTTTATCACAAAAAAAGTTTTGGGCTTATCTGGGTTAATACATAAAAACAACTATTACATGAAATGCTCAATAATTTTTTGTAGATTTATTCCCTTCAATTATAATCAACAATAACAATAATCCAGGTTGCCAGGCGATACAGAAAACAAAAGATGCGAAATCAAATGAAATAGGTGTATAAACAATTGAATACTCTTTCATATTTAAGTATAAAAATATAGGGGTGCCATTTGAAATTTCAAAGTGGGGATGGCTGGGGGTGGGGGTTTAAATCTAAAATTCAATGAAGCGTAGTTTCAGACTTACCCCTCAATATCTAAATTGACGTGTTTTTTGTTTAAACTGAATTCAATTTAAATAATTATACATCTTGATTACACAACTTTTAACACTGTATCACTTCGGAATATGTATGATAAGAACTTCCTTGTGTTAAATTTTAACGTAACTTGTTAACATGTTTCGACCTATTTTTGGTCATCTTCTGAACTGGTCGTTGTTAGTCTTGGCGACTCTTGTTTCCTGTGTGAGTGCGTTCGTGTGGTATAGTGTAGAGTCAGAGAGTGTATGTGTTTTGAAATTGAGTTGTGTGTTGAGAATATCGTTGGGGTGTGTTTTCGTGTGTCTGTATATTTCATATTGTTCTAGTGTGTTGAGTTTCTGTTTTTTTTGGTTGGATGTGCAGTATTTCCGTGTCTGTGTTGATGTCTCTGTAGGTGTGGTTGGCATTTGTGATGTGTTCTGCATATGTGGAGGTGTTTTGTAATTTTGTTATGGCTGTGATGTGTTCTTTGTAACGTGTTTGAAATTATCTGCCCGTCTGTCCTATGTAGAAGTTGTTGCAGGTGTTACATTTGAGTTTGTTTACGCCTGTGTGGTTGTATTTGTTTGTTTGTGTGTTGAGATGTTTTTGTAGAGTGTTATTTGTTCTGTATGCGATTTTGTAGTTTAATTTCTTGAATGAGGTTGCAATTTTATGTGTGTTTTTGTTTTCGTATGTTAGTGTGATGTATTCTTTGTGTTCTTGTGTTTGTGTTGTATTCTTCTGTTTTTTGTGGTTTTTTTTGTCTTTCGTATTATGTTGTCTATTGTGTTAGGGCTGTATCCGTTTTCTTGTGCTATGTATTTGATTGTGTTTAGTTCTTCGTTGTAATCCTGTTGGTTCATTGGTATGTTGAGTAGTCTGTGTACCATTGTTCGGAATGCAGCTTGTTTGTGTTTAAATAATTAGTTATTTAGACTGGGAAGTTTTGAAATGAAAGCCCTGTATATTATGCAGTTCTGAAAATGTCTGTAATTTTAAGTGAATTTATTTTATTTTTTGGGAAGATGCAGCTACTCATCTCGATATTCACGGCGATCCATATGTTAAGAAATCCTGATCTAAGAAAAGGCATTGATGAAGTCCATGCACAAGACGGGATTTGAACCCGCGACCGGCTATAATGATGATGAAAGTAATATTGATGTGTAACCGCAACCCAGACGCCTTATGCCCCTGGACGAAGCGGCGGGAAGCAGCCAGCCTGACATTTAATGTCGTCAGCCAGTTTTACAACTCGTCCAAGCTTGGCGAGTTTGTTACCTTACCCAGCCAATAAATAGCGTACAGTTTTCTTTTCTTTTGTTCCCTTCGGGAAGAAGTGGAGAGCCGAGAAGGAGAAGAAGGAGAAGAAATAAAAATCCGCAATAATAATAAAAACTGGTTTCGAATGGCGATACCTTCATGCTCGGCGACTTGCGGTAGGGCATGGTCGGACCAATCACAGAGCTCCATGGCAACGACCTACCACAACCTAAGCCACAAGCGAAAATACTTTTCAGAGATTAAAAAATGCTGTAATAACTATTGGCAAAACGAGAAGTGGCATGGAAGGCCGGTGTGGCGGCTTCCTTGACCAGGTACCTTGGCCCCCAACCATGGGCGTTGGAGTTCGGCATTCAAATGTGCGCAGAGTTCAACACTTCAAATGTGGGTGCAGAAAAAAGAATCTAGGTCGGCCTGCCAACGCCTCGTTCAGCTGGTTTTAAAAACTCGTATTTTTACTTTTGACATTTTGTTTAGTGAGCACTTCCTTCTTTGTAAATTAACTCAAGACGGGAAGTCTGAGCACGGAATGAGTCTATGTTGACACAGTCGTGAGTTCGATTGCTGTCTTAGGTATGGATATTTGTCAGTCAATTGTCAAACGTGATGTATTAAGCGATGTGATGATGTAATGCTGAGGTCAAGAAAAGGGAGCTACAACATGTGCTCGTCTAAGTATAAATTAGTCTTCTCATAGTTGACAACATCAGTGGTTTCCCACTAACTGCCGCCCTCATATAAGCCCGCCATTGGTCCCTATCCTGAGCAAGATTAATCCAGTCTCTACCATCATATCCCACCTCCCTCAAATCCATTTTAATATTATCTTCCCATCTACGTCTCGGCCTCCCTAAAGGTCTTTCTCCC
Organism: Periplaneta americana; assembly: GCF_040183065.1. NCBI lineage: Eukaryota > Metazoa > Arthropoda > Insecta > Blattodea > Blattidae > Periplaneta > Periplaneta americana. Next base: position 39,272,697 of record NC_091131.1, on the reverse strand, counting down.
TCCGGCCTCCCAACTAACACTCTATATGCATTTCTGGATTCGCCCATACGTGCTACATGCCCTGTCCATCTCAAACGTCTGGATTTAATGTTCCCAATTATGTCAGGTGAAGAATACAATGCGTGCAGTTCTGTGTTGTGTTACTACCTCCATTCTCCTGTAACTTCATCCCTCTTAGCCCCAAATATTTTCCTAAGCACCTTATTCTCAAACACCCTTACCCTATATTCCTCTCTCAAAGTGAGAGTCCAAGTTTCACAACCATAAAGAAGAACCGGTAATAGGCTATAACTGTTTTATAAATTCTAACTTTCAGATTTTTCGACAGCAGACTAGATGATACAAGTTTCTCAACAGAATAATAACATGCATTTCCCATATTTATTCTGTGTTTAATTTCCTCCCGAGTATCATTTATATTTGTTACTGTTACTCCAAGATACGAGTATTTGAACTTCTCCACCTCTTCAAAAGATAAATTTCCAATTTTTATATTTCCATTTCGTACAATATTCTCGTCACGAGACACAATCATATACTTTGTATTTTCGGGATTTACTTCCAAACCTATCTCTTTACTAGCTTCAAGTAAAATTCCCGTATTTTCCCTAATTGTTTGTGGATTTTCTCCTAACATATTCACGTCATCCGCATAGACAAGCAGCTGATGTAACCCGTTCAATTCCAAACCCTCTCTATTATCCTGGACATTCCTAATGGCATACTCTAGAGCAAAGTTAAAAAGTAAAGGTAATACTGCATCTCCTTGCTTTAGCCCTCAGTGAATTGGAAACGCATCTGACTGAAACTGACCTATACGGACTCTGCTGTACGTTGCACTGAGACACATTTTAATTAATCGAACTAGTTTCTTGGGAATACCAAATTCAATAAGAATATCATATAAAACTTCTCTTTTAACCGAGTCATATGCCTTTTTGAAATCTATGAATAACTGATGCACTGTACCCTTATACTCCCATTTTTTCTCCATTATCTGTCGAATACAAAATATCTGGTCAATAGTTGATCTATTACGTCTAAAACCACACTGATGGTCCCCAATAATTTCATCTACATGTTAATCTTCTCAAAAGAATATTGGACAAAATTTTGTACGATGTCAATAAAAGTGATATTCCTCGAAAGTTACTACAGTTAGTCTTGTCCCCCTTCTTAAAGATAGGTACGATTATGGACTCCTTCCATTGTTCTGGTACAATTTCCTTTTCCCAAATAGCAAGTACAAGCTTATAAATTTCGTTAGATAAATTACCATACACTATCGATTAATAGGGTTCGGGTATCTTCGAACGCCAATGCACCACATGAATTCTCCAGGTGTTCCATTTTTGAATAGGGTATAGAAGTGATGTCGCTTGAATCCCAGGGAAATGCGATAATTTTTCATTTAAAGCTAGGAGAAAAAGTTCCATGAAAGGAATTAAAAAAGAACTGTATGAAATGGAATGCAGATAGAAACTTGTGTTGTGATTTGAAAGGTCAGGTAATCAGTGATGTTCAAAAATCCAGTTATCTGGCATTGAACGGGAGAAACGATAATGAGCAACCAAGCTCAGGTTAGGACATGCTACACGGCGTCAGAGTATACGTCACAAACAGAGAAGAAGGCTAGCAAGGAATTTCCTTGAAGGCTAGAGGGCCTACACCTGGAGACGGCGTCCTTAAGCAGTTCTCGTATTTACGGTACATGAAGAAACCTATCCTGGGCAGAGGGCTACAAGGCAAAATTTGCAGGTCATTTCTTGTCCTCTTCAACATTTGGAGGTACTAGCAGAAAGGGTCCCGGGTTTGTGGGATTGTTCAATCCTCCATCCCTAAACCATACCACATCCTACACTTTGGCATTGTACGAGGCGCGTCCAGAAAGTAAGTTTCCCTGGGGCCGTTTACAGAAGGAAAATACAATTTCATGTACTGGTTTATTGGAACAGATACAACAATTGTTGAGCTATTTTTCAACATATTCGCCGCCGGAATTGAGGTATCATTCATATCGTGGGATCAACAGAGAGGTGCAGACGACTGCCAACACAATGGTGTCGATCCCAGGCGGCAGACTTCTACGACACAGAGGTATAAAAGCTGATTCCACGTTATGACACATGTCTTAATTCCGGTGGGGAATATGTTGAAAAATAGCTCAACAATTGAAGGTTTTTTTTTTTGTAAAAAAGAACCATAGTCAAAAAATTCAAATTTGAGATATTAAGCATATGGTGAGAGTAGCCTATTGTAGCGGCCATCTACTGAATTAATTGTTAGGGGAAAAAACGCCATAGGCCTATGTTATAGGAGTAGAAATTTTCAGTGGTTTTCATAAAACAAATCACAGCCCAAAGACTTTTTTTTTGTGAAAACCGTCATTGTCCACCCAGGACAATGGTATCATTTACAAATATCCCATTCATATCATCTTGAAACATTTATCTATACAATTTTAAACTGTAGTAGATTGGCAGTAGTCTTCTTACGTCTGAGGCAAAATCCACCACAGTGAAAAATACTTTAGAACGTGAATTGTTGTATTAGTTATGGAGTCGTCTTTAGGTGCAGACGTAACCCCGTGGAATAAAAAAAAAGTAAGCAACGAAAGGAGAAGAAATAGGATATAATAAAGAAACAGAAGATTAAAGGAGAGGCGCACTTCAGCCACAACAGAGTATTTTTTTTTTCTTAAAACAACCACTGTCCACAGTTACCTACATTTACATTAGAGATACGCTTTTCCAAAACTTGCTTTCTGCAAAATTATAATTTTTTCAGGAGACGCAAATAACTGACTGGAAAATTGCATGTAAAAATTATTACCGAATTCTATGTTAAACACTTCATTCTTTAGACAGTATTTGGTACATATAGCTACACATCAAAAGCAAAATATGTATCGTTTTAGCACACAAAACTTCACTTTGCTCGTTTCTGCAGAAAGTGAGTTTTGGAAAAACAGTCTTCAATTTATATTTCTATGAGGCAAATTTAAGTTATAAATGTACTTCAACACCTTAAGAAATAGCATGATGAATTTCATATTTGAACTGTTAACAGCACCAATGCCAGATAGTTTTCTGTTTCTCCTGAAAACTTATGTTTTTGGACTATGGTTGTTTAAAAAAAACACTTCAATTTCTCTATCTGTTCCAACAGGCCTAAAACTTTCCATGAAATTGTGTTTTATTTCTGTAAACTTTCTAGAGACCCCGTACTTCTATTTCTGTTTTCTCCGTTCATTGTTGGTTTTTTCCTTTTTAATTCAGAGTAAGAATTATTTTTCTTTTATTACAAATACTTATTACTTCCCGTAATATTATAATCGAACTTTTCTTGTTCTTGTTCTTGTTCTTCTTCTTATTATTATTACTATTATTATTATTATTATTATTATTATTATTATTATTATTATTATTATTACTGTAATTGGCCTTGTGCTGTTGTTTTGCACGTTAATATTCTAAATAAATAACAATTATTATTATTATTATTATTATTATTATTATTATTATTATTATTATTATTCCGCAAGAAGTAGACTTATTAATAGTTTAACAGTATTCTTGGTACACGGTCTTCTTCCATTCTTAGTAGGATTTTCGTAGCTTGACCACAACGCATTCCTAACATTGAAGTAGTTTCATAAGTGTAGGCTATTACAGGATGTAAGGGGTATAATGTCATTATTTTAACTGATGATTATTCATGTCATAAGGAAGAAAAAATGTCCTTACAATTTTTTCTCAATATGTAACTAATTATTAAAGTTTACAATAATAGACGTTTTGCAACGTTGCTGGATGGGTAAGAAACTTCTGGCTTCTAATAATCGTTGAGAAACTGCTACAAAAGTTCGCCGATTAGGTAACCTTCTTTGAGGAAAACGTTGACGGTACATCCTTCTTGCCTCACTTGAATTACGACGAATTTCTCTGTAAATTACTAACATATGATATTCCTAAACTGTGAATGATATTGTAAATTGTTTATCGAATACCCTGTACTGAACTGTCATCCGCTCGGCAGTAGACCTATGGACAGGGAGCTTGAACTCAGCTGACTCGTACTTACGTCTGTGCAGAGTACTGCCTGCTGAATACGTTGCCACGTCTCTCACGCCAGAATATTAACAAATTTAAGCATGTGTTTTTATTTAATTTCACGAAAACGTAACAGAACACACAAATATTTATTTAAATTAATATTAACTCTTTGCTAGATATACCTACTGGTGTAATTGTTTCGTAATTTAACTAACGATATGAGCAGTATAACGCAAATAAGATAACAAAATAAGTATTTTTTTCTGGTAAAACTATCAAGTTTTGACCCTATGTTGTATAGACATTTTTTGATTCTGTAGACAGTCCCCGACGACTGTCGGGGTCCTTATACCCCTTACACCCTGTATAAGACGTCTGAAACTTAACAGACAAACAGCTACGACAGTCTACAACAAGACTACTTCAGGCTTGCATTCAGAGTGAAAATTAAAATTTTGAGTACTTCCTGCAATGGTAAGCATCTCAGCATCTCAACATTGCTGACGTATAAACATGACTGTAACTTGGAACTGAGATAAAATGGGAAAAATCTTTATTTATGACCTCTTTATATTATTATTTTTTTTTGTTTTCTGTCCACCGATGAATAGGGTCCCACATATTACGAAACACCCTATATTTCACTAAACTTTACCGTGTAGACGTCGGTGAAAGTCTTTTGACTTCAGATATTACGTCAAAAACTTTTGTTAAAATATTTAACACAACTTCAAATAGAGTCTGTTAACTCTTTTAGTTTTAAATATTATAACAAGTCTGGCCTGTTATCGGAACAAAAAGACGACAAAATTATATGTAAAAGAGGGATAATATAAAAGATTACAAAAACGGTATAAAAATATTTTCATTCGGTGAACAAGTTAGACGTCTCTAATGTAGAAGGGACGTGGAGGTGTGTCCGAATCGGCCTCTCCATTTTCAATAAGTCACACAAGCAAATGGTCCTATTTTCTTCTTCTTCTTCTCCTTTTTTAAATTGAATCATTCCATCTTTGCGTTCCATAATTCAGCACCTTTTAAGAGTGTACCGTTGTCCCGTGTCTTTTCTAGCATTCTGGCCGACTGCATTATTAATTCTCTGCTAAAGGCGGGCCGGGCTCTCATTCCAGGCACGGAATAAAGAAACGAAAAACAAGGCAATGTGCTTCGGATTCGTAGCTCGCCGCTTTTATTTCTTTTTTTGCCCGTTCGCGAAGGACAAGAGACGCATAGATACTAATTGCACACCAATTACATAATTAAACCTTTGAATTTTTTAACGTCCCGATGAGAATTTTAATTGATACGCTGTAGCAGTTTTTCTACCCCCTTTCTCTACCTTATTCTATATTTTATATACCTTCAGACGAACAAGCATTTTTAAACACGACACTTTTTCTATTACTGGACCGTTTAAAAATCGCGAAAATTGTTATTGTTCAACGGCCTCTTGCTTTTCCCCCCTACTCAGCCATTTTTTATGCCCTCTGGCTTTTTCGTCCCTATTCTTCTCTTTATGTTTTCCCTTTTGTTCCATACATCTCCACTTGTTCCTAATTTCCACCCCCTTTTCTTTTCTCTCTTCATCTCATATAACATATTTCTTCTCTTTTTATTTTCTTTCTATTCTTTCTTCCTCATCCTTACCTTTTGATGTCACTCGTTGTCCCCTAACCTCAAGCTTTTCTTTTCTTCTTCGACTTCTCTTCTTTTCTTCTCCACTTCCTCTTCTTCCGGTTCAATTCATCTTTACCTTTTCTTCCTCCTTCACTTCCTTCTTTCTCTTTTTTCCTCCTTCACGCCCACATAATTCCCTTTCCTTATTTCTTCACATCCTCATTTCTCCTTCCTTCCTCCTTCACTTCTTCATATTTTCCTTTCTATCCTCCTTCACTTCCTTCTTTCTCTTTTTTCCTCCTTCACGCCCAAATATTTCCCTTTCCTTCTTCCTTCACTTCCTCATTTCTCCTTCCTTCCTACTTCACTTCTTCATATTTTCCTTTCTTTTCTCCTTCATTTCATCATCTCTCCCTTTCTTACCTCCTTCACTTTCTCATCTCTCCTCCTTCACTTCCTCATCTCTTCTCCTTCACTTCCTCATCTTTCCCTTCTTTCCTCCTTCACTTCATCACATTTTCCTTTCTTTCCTTCTTCACTTCCTCATCTCTCTTTCTTTCCTCTTTCACTTCATCTCTCCCTTTCTTTCCGCCTTCAATTCATCATATTTCCCTTTCCTTCCTCCTTCACTTCCTCAGGTTTCCCTTTGTCTCCTCCTTCACTTCATCATAGGCCTATTTCCCTTTCTTTCCTCCTTCACTTCATCACATTTTCCTTTCTTTCCTTCTTCACTTCCTCATCTCTCTTTTTTTCCTTCTTCACTTCATCTCTCCCTTTCTTTCCTCCTTCACTTCATCATCGTTCCCTTTCCTTCCTCCTTCAGTTCATCATCTTTTCCATTTCTACTTCCTGCACTTCTTCTTTCCTCTTTTTCCCCTCACTTTCTCTTCTTTTCTCCTTTCCTATTTATTTTCCCCCTCAATTTCTCTTCTTTCGCTTTCTTTCCACCATCACTATTTCTTCTTTCCATTTCTTTCCTCCCTTTTCTTCACTTACTCTTCTTCTCCTTCTTCACTTACTCTTCTTCTCCTTCTTCACTTACTCTTCTTCTCCTTCTTCAATGCCCTTTCTCCATTTTTCTTGTTTACTCCCCATACTCCTTTATTTTCTTTTTATTCTCTCTTATTTCCTTCCCCTTCCGTTTTACGCACATCTTTTCTTTTCTCATATTTTCCTTCTTTCTCCTCCCTTTCTAATTCCTTCTCTTTCCTTTTTCTCTTTCAGATTTTGTCATCATTCTTTCCATCTTCTCTTCCACTATTTCCTAATTTTTTTCTTCTGCTTTCTCTTTTTATTTTTATTTTCTTTTCTTCTTCTTTGCCTCCTTCTCTTTTTCCTCTTGTTAATGTTTTAATCTTTTTCTTTTCTCTTTTCTTGTTTATTATCTTCTTTTTCTGTCTATCCATTCGCCTTCTTTTTCCACTTCCTTCCTACCCCTCTTTCTCCTGCGACTCTCCTTCATGTGCATCTCCTCTTCCGTTTCTATTTCTCCATCTCATTCCGTTTCTTGTTCCATTCTTTGTAATCAAGTCGTGACAAAGCTTGTGTTCATCTATTACATTGCAGTAAGTTATGTGAATCTCATCAGGTCTAAATGTACCGCAGACTACACTTACAACATACATTAATATAAACTAATCTGTTTACCCACTAATCAAGTGGGTATGTTTCAATATCCTGCCTTAAAACGAGGAAGAAAAGAGCTCAAAGCAGCTCTTAGATAATTTATTTGATACAGTTTTACTTTTAAAATGAATGTTTTTAGTCATAGCATAAAATGTGTAACGAGAATGTATGTCATTTACATGGCAGGGATTATTTCGTCATACATTTTCTCTAAAACTGCAATAAAAGTGATCTAGAACCTGAGGACTATATAGCAACTACTTTTCTGGTTACAAATAAGACATAAGACAGCTGCCTGAATACAACTGTGATATTCATACGAAAGAAATGTTTGCGATTTCCATCCGACAGAAGTTTATGCAATAAATGCTAACTGAATTCAGTGATAAACTCTTACAACTCTGCCATTTATATATAATATCATACGCATTAAATTGCTCTTATTGTCAAATATCTTCATTTCAATGCCCTGTTATTGTAAATGGTTTGAATCGCTTACTATTTTTAGTATCCACTTTATACAGGTCGGAATGTCCATGTTTGTAGCCTCCTTTACGATCAACATGCGATAGTGTCTGAACGCACACATTTCTGCATATTTTTCACCATTCATATGTTCTTTTTCTATTGCAACTTCTCTGCTCTTTCTTTTAAAAGCGCATTCCACTGTAACGTAAAAAAATTCTGCTGTATGTTTACTTGTACATCCGTTCGTGTTTTAAAGCAGTAAGCAAGGTTTTATATTGCTGCCGTTTTATCCATTTTGAGAACTTCGGAGTTGCTGAAGGTGTTCTGTGACACATATCCATTTTAAATGAGTCATAAAACAAAACACGGTGTGGGGACGCAGCGTTGCTATACGATACGCTGCAGCGAATAACAATCTCTGAACTGTTACAAGCTGACAGTCTTTTGTTAATGTTTCATTTTATACGACTCATTGATTGCCCCGGCCATATGAGGCGATATAGTTTCAACGCATAGCATACAAATTAAATCCAATAAGGAGCATTACATCTTTTAGCGGGAAAAGAGAAGGAAAAAAAATTCACTTCGACGCGCTGCGAGTCATAACTTTAAGTATACATGTGTTCGATGTTCTTTGATAATACTGGGAAGATTAACTTTATGATTCTCACGCGAAATTGGCAATAAAAGTATGATTACTTGCATAAAACGGCCTTCTTGGGTGTCCGAAGAGGGCAATGCACCAGCATTGCGGGTGGCATACTGTGCAGGACTATTACTAGACAAGAATAATTGCAAGTCTTTTCACTTTAAACTATTTCAAACTACACTCGCTATTCGAAGACAGCGTCAGGGCGTCAATGGAGTCATGGTGTAACGACAATACTAGAAGATACAGGGTTATTTCTGCTTGTCTGTCACGAAACAATGTCTTTATTTTTTTTATTTTATTGGGTTATTTTACGACGCTGTATCAACATCTAGGGTATTTAGCGTCCGAATGATATGAAGGTGATAATGCCGGTGAAATGAGTCCGGGGTCCAACACCGAAAGTTACCCAGCATTTGCTCGTATTGGATTTAGGGAAAACCCCGGAAAAAACTTCAACCAGATAACTTGCCCCGACCGGGATTCGAAACCGAACCACCTGGTTTCGCGATCAGACGCGTTGACCGTTACTCCACAGGTGTGGACAACAATGTCTTAAGGGGACACTTATGTGAGTTTTAAAACTTCTACAATTTTCATCCAAAATGTATTAATTTTGATACTACATAAACAGGCCAACAATACTATCATCTGTGCAAAGTTTGGTGCCTTCAGGGCTAATAATTTTGAAATTATATATATAGGGCCTATATATATATATATATATTTTTTTTTTAAATATGTTTTATATTGACGTCACTAAAAAGATTCCTTGCGACAAAGTTTTCAAAATTTTTAGTTCATATTGACTCAAAAGCTTGAAAATAGTCATGGAAATATAAATTAATTACCTTTTTGAGCTCAGTCTAAGTAAAGAGTTACAATAAATTTTTAAGTGGATTTTCTTAATTTTTCACCATTATTTCACCATAGAGTCCCCTTAAAGAGACAAATAGGCCTAAAAGAATATCATTCAAAGCGTTGGTTCGCAGAAACGTCTGTCCATAAAGCAGGACGCTGGTCGAATGAGCTAAAATTTCCCTGTTGTTTCTCCTTCGCTACACTTTTCGCCTTCTAATTCCCCGGTCAGTCTATTGGGGTTAGCCATTTGTAACATCCCAAAGGTTAACACAATCTCTTCAAATTTTTGACGTGAATACGTCTATAAGTTCGGCAAATACTACGGTGCCATCCCATAAAGTCGACGGACACATTTTCAGGCCAGTTTTGTAGCGCCTATAATTTCTAAACTACACGACATATTCCAAAGAAATAAACGGCGATCGACAGACGAAGAATCAATATACTGTATATCCAACGTGACCTTGAGTTAGAGCTGGTGACGTCATCTAGTGATACGCGGGAGGGAGAAATGAAGGCATGAATTAATAGTCGCACGGCAGTGTAACTCGAGAATTCGAAGCGAAAGAACGTTCGCACTGGTGTCGTGCGTTTCGTAACGAACAAGGCTACAATCTCAATTGAGCACCAATCAGCAGTCGATAAGTTATATTGGAAAAATGTTTCGAGTAAAGTTGAGTGAAGAGAAAAAATTAACAATGTCGATGCATTTGTAGCGCAAATGGGAGAGGGCGTATAGCAAAAGATAGAGCATTACGGTTACTATAGCAACCGATATGTTTACTTTCATTGCACATAATATGACGGGCCATTGGCGTAGCTCAGGCTGTAGCGGGTTTGTCTGCTGATCCGGAGTTGCGCCCGGGCGTGGGTTCGATTTCCGCTTGGAATGGTTACCAGGTTGGGTTTCCTCCGAGGTTTTCCCCAGCCGAAAGGCGAATGTCAGGTAATGTATGGCGAATCCTCAGCTTCATTTCGCTAAATAACCTAATAGTAATTGATACAGCGTCGTTAAATAAACAAGTAAAAAATATGACGACCTGTTATAAACAAAATGATGCCAAAATGATGCTTGACTACTATACGAGAGTACATTTTCTTATATCTTACATTCACGCATAACACTTTGGCTGTTTCCGATACAACCAACCTCGATTTGTTTTTTTTTTTGTATTTTTGTTTTTTTTTTTTACATGAAGACGGATTTAGACATGATTCCTCAAAATGTCGTTATCTTTATCTTATATTTATCACTGAGAAAATTTCAATAAAGAATACTTTTTTGAACACCATATTCAAAAAAGGATTTTTTATTGAAATTTTAAAGTTTTTGAGCTATCAGGTCTTACATCATTATTATACACAGGGTGATTCACGAAGATTGTGTAATACTCTAGGATGTGATTTCTGACGTCATTCTGATGACAAGAGTTCATATATACATTTGTCCGATTTTGAATAGTTTCGAATAAAATCGCGTTTCTTTCTTCCGTAACACGCATTCTTGTGAACTTATCTCTCTCTGGACGTCTGGAGCTGTATGTGTTACAGTAAACCTGATAGCAGTTACAGTAAAACTGATAGCAGGACACAAAATCTCGCGACATCTGTGTCACGGTTAGAGATAACTCAACACCGGTACAACATATCTACCTAGCATCCGAACAACGGGAGTTAGGGAAAGAGGCACGCGTAGTTCACACTCGGGCGACTACGCGTATTGCTGCAGAAGGTGGGGGTCTTTGAAAACCTGCTTTAATACAGATTTATCAGTTGAGTAATAACGTGAATGTTCTTTAATGGATTTATAATACACCCAGTACCATTACTGTAAATAATTTAAATGCTTAAACCTTCATTATATCTAAGTTTATTTCAACATTCAGGAGGGCGTAACTCAATTAAAAAAATATGACTTATTTATATGAACTTTTTTCATCAGAATGATGCCAGAAATCACATCATAGAGACCTAGAGTATTGCACAATCTTCGTGAATCACCCTGTATATACAGCGTTCCTCAGCTACATACAGACTCAGCATCATGGAATGCAAAAGAAAGTAGATCCTAGTATGATCCTATATCTTCGATTACTGTGATATTCTGTTTACTGATCTAAGCGTTACTTCGGCGCAGAGACTACAACGTGTTCATAATATGTGCGTCCGTTTCGTCTGCAATATTCGCCGGGCTGATCACGTAACACCATCCCTCAAAAGTTGTCCTGGCTCCGTCTAGAAGATCGTAGGAAAATCCACTGTCTTTCCCTTCTCTTTCACATATTGCATTTCTCCACTCCTGTCTATCTTGCGTCTCGTTTTCAAAATTTATCCACCCATCATAACCTAGACACACTATCACAACACTCCTCAATATTATCCATTCCCTCCCACCGAACATCCTCATATTCATCTTCTTTCACTGTGGCTGTTCCTCGACTTTGGAATTCCCTACCGAGTAATGTCAGGGACTGTCAGACATCAAACCAATTTAAGAATAGGCTAACGAAATATTTTTCTAACAATTTTTGTTAACAATAATAGCTGTTTCAGGTTTCTCAATGTTTAATAAATATTTAAATTATCTCATTATTATTATTATTATTATTATTATTATTATTATTATTATTATTAATATGACTATTTCTTACCAATGTTTATTATTGTCACACTAACATTACTTATCCAACTTTCATTATTTACTTTCATGTTGTTTTATGGTCTAGATATTAATGTAATAACTATGTAAGCAATTGTATTCTATTAGAATTAGAGTCTGGCTGGGCGGAAGAGAAGGCCTACTGGCCTTAGCTCTGCCAGATTAAATAAATAAATAAATTATTATTATTATTATTATTATTATTATTATTATTATTATTATTATTATATCCAACCTAGTTGTGTATTTCTACGTTCATAACTTGGTGCATAAATCCAAGAATGTCGCATCAAACGTTTACTCGTAAATGAAACATTCCTTTTGAGTGTTTGAATGATCATTATTCCATCTCTAATTTAAAAGGGCCTTACTTAAACAGCGGTTATTATAGTCTATTCTTATAGAAATTGACTGTCTTTTTATACTACAGAGGCTAACAACCAACGGCTTGGGCATCTACTTACAGCGTACGTAATGGCTCCTACATGACTTACTGAAAGTGGCATTCAAGCACGTCGTTGAGACTCTGTGAGATGCATCCTCAGCTCGCACGTTTTGAATAGTAAAGTGTTCGATCGGCAAGCGAGTGAAATATTGTGACATTCTGCAGGCGCGCAGCAACAAAGAAAACCCAACAAGACGGACGCTTCAATAAGAAAGAAACATTTGAATAAAAGAGAGAGAGGCTCGCCGCCGACAAAGAGAAAGAGTCTTAACAAAGAATCAAGGTATGAAAAGGGAGTGTAGAAAAATGGAATCATTGAAAATAATGAATTCAACGCGAAAGGCATAAGGGCAGCGAGCGAAAAGCGGGCTAACAGACGTATTGCACCACGTCATGATGGATTCTTAGAATAGGCGCTGACACGTGATTTCTGCTTCTTCATTTTCTCTTCTTCGTTATCACCGCCGTCTTCGTTATTGTTTGCCTTGTCCGCTTCACCTCATCTTGCATATATCATCATATTTCTGCTTTTCGTCATTTCCGTCCTTTCTTTCTACTTCCTTAGTTTCGTAAACTTAATTTTATTAATATATATATATATATATATATATATATATATATATATATATATATATATATATATATTCATTTTGGTCAAGACGTTTTTAATTTTCATTATCATGTGTTTTAAATTCAGTGATGTTCTTTTCTCAGTTTCGTCATCTGTAAATCGTCCAGATTTTTTTTGCATGTTTTCATTTCACTAAGTATCTTTTCAATGTTAGAAACTTTTTCACTTTCATCAAGCTATTAATTCTTATAATTTTCTAAATGTTACAGGAGAATGGAGAAAGTTACACAACACAGAACTGCACGCATTGTATTCTTCACCTGACATAATTAGAAACATTAAATCCAGACGTTTGAGATGGGCAGGACATATAGCACGTATAGGTGAATCCAGAAATGCATATAGAGTGTTAGTTGGGAGGCCGGAGGGAAAAAGACCTTTGGGGAGGCCGAGACGTATATGGGAAGATAATATTAAAATGATTTGAGGGAGGTAGGATATGATGATAGAGACTGGATTGATCTTGCTCAGGATAGGGACCGATGGCGGGCTTATGTGAGGGCGGCAATGAACCTTCGGGTTCCTTAAAAGCCAGTAAGTAAGTAAGCATGTAAGTAAATAAGTATGTAAGTAAGTAAGTATGTAAGCAAGTAAGTAAGTATGTAAGCAAGTAAGTAAGTATGTAAGCAAGTAACTAAGTAAGCAAGTAAGTATGTAAGTAAGTAAGTAAGTATGTAAGTATGTATGTAAGTAAGTAAGAATGTAAGTAAGTATGTAAGTAAATAAGTAAGTAAGTGAATATGTAAGTAAGTATGTAAGTAAGTATGTAAGTAAATAAGTATGTAAGTAAATATGTAAGTAAGTATGTAAGTAAGTATGTAAGTAAGTAAGCAAGTATGTAAGTAAATAAGTAAGTAAATATGTAAGTATGTAAGTAAGTAAGTATGTAAGTAAATAAGTATGTAAGTAAATATGTAAGTAAGTAAGTATGTAAGCAAGTAAGTATGTAAGTGAGTAAGCAAGTATGTAAGTAAGTAAGCAAGTAAGTAAGTATGTAAGTAAGTAAGTATGTAAGTAAATAAGTAAGTATGTAAGTAAATATGTAAGTAAGTATGTAAGTAAGTAAGTAAGTATGTAAGCAAGTAAGTATGTAAGTAAGTAAGTAATTTTCTAAATGTTTCCCACATTTTTAATTTTCAACAAATTATTAATTCTTGTATCTAATCTTTTCAGTGTTTGGCACGTATTTCACTTTCACTTAGTTATTAAAGCTTATAATCTTCTTCTCAATTTTTGGGACATTTTTAAATGCTGACCAAGTTATTTTTATAATAATTGTCAAATTTTGCCGTATTTTTCATTTTCACAAAGTTGTTAGTTCGTGTAGTTTAATCTTCTCAACCAGGCCTATTAGTAGGCCTATGTTATAATTTTCATCAATCTGTTAGCCTACTTCTTATAGCTTAATCTCAATTTTTGACACGTTTTAAGTTAGGCCTATTAATTCCTATTACGTTCTTCATTTTTTAATGATTTTCATTTCCTTCATGTTATTAGTTATTACACTCATTCTTACAAAGTTCCTAATTTTCGTATTATTTTCTTTTTATTTTCACAAAGTTATCAATTCTTATAACCTCCTCAAATTTTGGCATGTTTTTCATTTTCACAATATTAGGCCTATTAGGCTTTGATTCTTAAAATAATTGCCAAATTTCGTAGTTTTAGTCTAACAAACACCAATTTACATCATGATCCCAAATTTTGGTCAAAATGCTTTTCATGTTCGTCATCATGTTACAATAATCGTCACTTCTTAATTTATGTTATCTTCTGCTCAGTTTTAGTAATCATATTCGTTATTTTCACCCTATTACTAATATTCGACGTCATGTAACCAATTTTCATCATAACATTAACTAATGTCCATTATTTAACTAACAGTTGTCACCACATAAGTAATTTTCATCACATAATTAATTTTCATAATCATAATCATAACATAACTAATATTCAACATTACGTAACCAATTTTAATAATGTTATAATCAATTCTCATAATCACGGAATATTTCCGTCATTACGTAACTAATATTCGTCATCATTTGAATAACGTAGTATAATTTTCTATAGTCAAATAATTACGATAGTTAGTCTATTCTAATCATCATGACTTTTATTTCTGACATCTTCTCGTCATCTTGTTCTAATCACGGAATAGTTTCCGTCATTGCGTAACTAATATTCGTCATCATTTGAATAACGTAGTCTAATTTTCTATAGTCTGTCTAATAATTACGATATTTAGCCTATTCTAATCATCATGGCCTTTTATTTCTGACATCTCGTCATCTTGTTCTAATCATGGAATAGTTTTCGTCATTACGTAACTAATATTCGTCATCATTTGAATAACGTAGTCTAATTTTCTATAGTCTATCTAGTAATTATGACATTTAGCCTAATCTAAGCATCATCGCTTTTTATTTATGACATCTCGTCATCTTGTTCTAATCACGGAATAGTTTTCGTCATTATGTAACTAATATTCGTCATCATTTGAATAACGTAGTCTAATTTTCTATAGTCTGTCTAATAATTACGATATTTAGCCTATTCTAATCATCATCGCCTTTTATTTCTGACATCTCATCATCTTGTTCTAATCACGGGATAGTTTTCGTTATCACGTAACTAATATTCGTCATCATTTGAATAACGTAGTCTAATTTTCTATAGTCTGTCTAATAATTACGATATTTAGCCTATTCTAATCATCATCGCCTTTTATTTCTGACATCTCATCATCTTGTTCTAATCACGGGATAGTTTTCGTCATCACGTAACTAATATTCATCATTTGAATAACGTAGTTTAATTTTCTATAGTCTGGCTAATAATTACCATATTTAGCCTATTCTAATCATCATCGCCTTTTATTTCTGACATATTCTCGTCATCTTGTTCATAGTCTTCTTCTTGCTCTTTCCCCTTCATCTTCTAACTAACTTCGCCTCCCACCTCTTCCTTATAATCGCCATCTTCGTCTTTTTCTTCTTATCCATCTTCCCCTCGTCTGTAAGTCCTTTTTATTTTTCTTAGCCTCCTTTTTGTTGACTTGACTTTTCCCTTCTTTTATTCTTTTCATGTCACTTCTTCTTATTATTAGGCCTGTGATTATTAGTCTATTATTATTATTATTATTATTATTATTATTATTATTATTATTATTATTATTATTATTATTCAAATTCTTTTGCATATTTGCTTTTCTGAACTTCCTTAGCACATCTTCCTATAATTGATCATTTTCTACGCTTCTTCGTTATTCTCGGATTCATCTCTTCTTCTGCCCTTTATCCGTCCTATTTTCAGCTACTAACCCAGATATCTCACCCCTGTAGGCTACATTTCGCATAATCGTTCGATTCTACGTTGCAGATCAAGAACGGCTCTATGCATACCAGCTCTGTGTAATCTTTTTGTTAACAGAAGATCAATTTCGAGGTTGTGACGTCATTTGTGACGAGTACAGGACGACTGAGGTCACTCTTGTCCTCAGGGAATCCTATTAATGAATTCTCCCCACCCCCTCATGTCACCGAAGCTTGTTTCACACACTCTCCCTCCTACCCCGAGACGATTTTTAGCTTTCAATAGCAAAAGATAGGCATCCCCACCTCAACGCCAATGTTAAGTTACATTTTTTTCACACGCTTTTAATTTATTATGAGTTTTCAAAAAAAGTGTACTTCAACCACCTGGTTTTTCCCTCTCACTTAAAAATTCGCAAAGGGGGATGATTTTTCATATGGTGTTACTTTCGGCGGGCATTGAATTGGAGTAAAAGAAAGCAACAAAAAAGTGAGAAAGGTTGGTAATGTAAGAATACACACAAAAAAGGCGGTGTGGAAGTGTAGGGGGGTAAAAGAGTTGATAGAAAGACTAGGGAAGGAGGTGTAACAAAAACAGGACTGGAAAGGGAATTCGGAACTAAAAGTACAGATCTACAAGTATGCACAGTGTTTTCAGCATATTAAAGTTGGTAATATCTGAAACGGAATTGGGAAACAGGCGAGTCATTCATAATGCAGCCTACAAAATGATGGAGTTGGAATATTTTGTACTTTGATTCCGAAGGAACCAATTTCAGTCATTAATATGATATTGTGCGAGTGCTTACAAATCTGGGGACTCTCTGACGCCTCGTTAAATATTGAAAAACTGACTGGAAAACAGACAAGGTGTGTGTGACGATCTCTTTTTCACTTACGCTTTCCAATTCCGGCCAAACAAATGACGTAATGAAAAACAAATAATTTTTGTTACATTTAAAATTCATTTTCATCAGAGAAACTGAAAGTGCAAATTTAACCGTCATTGTAATAAAAACTGATAGGCCTATTATTATTATTATTATTATTATTATTATTATTATTATTATTATTATTATTATTATTATTAAATTAAACGCAGAATAAATATGGGAAATGCGTGTTATTATTCGGTTGAGAAGCTCTTATCATCCAGTCTGCTGTCCAAAAATCTGAAAGTTAGAATTTATAAAACAGTTATATTACCGGTTCTTCTGTATGGTTGTGAAACTTGGACTCTCACTCTGAGAGAGGAACATAGGTTCAGGGTGTTTGAGAATAAGGTGCTAAGGAAAATATTTGGGGCTAAGCGGGATGAAGTTACAGGAGAATGGAGAAAGTTACACAACACAGAACTGCACGCTTTGTATTGTTCACCTGACATAATTAGGAACATTAAATCCAGACGTTTGAGATGGGCAGGGCATGTAGCACGTATGGGCGAATCCAGAAATGCATATAGAGTGTTAGTTGGGAGACCGGAGGGAAAAAGATCTTTAGGGAGGCCGAGACGTAGATGGGAGGATAATATTAAAATGGATTTGAGGGAGGTGGGGTATGATGATAGAGACTGGATTAATCTTGCACAGGATAGGGACCGCTGGCGGGCTTATGTGAGGGCGGCAATAAACCTTCGGGTTCCTTAAAAGCCATTTGTAAGTAAGTAAGTATTATTATTATTATTATTCCATGTATTGTTGGCCCCTATCACCACGGCATGGCGCGTCCTCAGGTTGCGGATAAAGGAGACGGCCTCCAGATATGGAGAGTAGCTGCGAATATATTGAATAAGCAGTCGTAGACAGCCGATAAGGGGTGGTCCTCCGGCTTGGGGGTTGGGCGAAGGGTTAACAACCCATCAGCGTAAAAAACAGCTTGTTACGAATCCATACCATAAGTGGACGAACCCAGAAATGCATATTTATTTATTTATTTGCTAATAATTGTAACATAAATTATAAAATATACAGAGAAACTTCAGCTCGCCCCTGAAAGAGTAGAACTCGTGCTCAGGGGCGGATTCCTGAATTGAAATTAATAATTATACAATACAATTATAATTAATAATTATACAATACAATTTGTAATTATAATATATAAATTTAAATTTACAATTTTTCAATTTTTATAAAATCCATACAAAACTTTTTAAATTTAATACTAGAACTATTAGAATTGACAAGATTAGGATATTTAAATATAAATTTGTTATATATTCTTAGGCCTAAATTACTACTATGATTAAATACTGTAATAGTGTTGCATTTTGGTTCAAACAATCTTAAAGAATTCATATCTTTTGTTTCATAACTATGAGAATACGATTCAAAATTATTTCGATTTTTATGTATGAATTTTATTAATACAATATAATAAATTTGTCTTACATTAAGTACATTAAAGTCTATAAACAAATTTTGAGATGGAAAATCAATAGGTTTATGAAGACATATTTTAATTATTTTCTTCTGTAATAAATAAAGTGGATTAAAATTGGATTTAAATGAGCTACCCCATCCTATAATTCCATACATAATTACCGATTGAAATAAAGTTAAATATATTGTACGTAATAAACTTATTGACAAGTAATTCCTCAATAAAACAAAATAATATACTATTTTACGTAATTTATTACAAAGGTAATTAATGTGTTGGTTCCATTTTAAATGATTATCGAAAATTATGCCTAAATACTTAACTTCAGAGGACTCTTTAATAATCGGACATTTACACTGTATAAGACAACAATCAGAATGATGTAATTTAATTCTTAATATAGATGTAGGAGGTTTGTTACATTTTTCAGATAATGAGAATGGAATAATGATGGTTTTATTTTCGTTGATAGAAAGATAATTTATGTCAAACCATTTTTTTATTAATGAAAACCATTTTTTTTTTTATTAATAAAGTGCTGTTGGGAGATCGGAGGGAAAAAGACCTTTGGGGAGGCCAAGACGTATATGGGAGGATAATATTAAAATCGATTTGAGGGAGGTGGGATATGATGGCAGAGAATGGATTAACCATGCAGGATAGGGACCGATGGCGGGCTTATGTGAGGGCGGCAATGAACCTGCGGGTTCTTTAAAAGCCATTTGTAAGTAAGTATTATTACTGTTACTTAGTTAGGGCCTACTTACAAATTGCTTTTAGAACCCGGAGGTTCATCGCCGCCCTCATATAGGCCCGCTATCGGCCCTTAACTTATCCTAAGAAAGATTAATCCAGTCCCTAGCATCATATCCCAATTCCATCAAATCGTTTTAATATTATCTTTCCACCTACGACTCGACATTTCCAAAGATCTTTTTCCCATCAGTTCCTCCAACTAATAAAACACTATAGCCATACGTGCTTCATGCCCTGCCCATCTCAAAGTCTGGATTTATTGTTCCTAATTATGTTAGGTGAAGAATAAAATGCGTCGATAATATTATGACTAGGGGGCGGATGTTGATGACCTAAAAATCTACTTAAAATGATCATTAAAATGCCCTTAAACTAACGGAAAAATGACATAAAATTAAAAGAAAATGACATTTAAATATTATTCAAAGTACTCGCACCACAACTTCTTAAAAATTAGTCACCTTGTTTCAATGACTGCCCTGCAAATCTCGGAGAGAGGAGCAACTTCCTGGAATTTGGCTAAGGTAAAGGAAAAGAACATGCAACAAAATGAAGGTTTTAAGGAAAAATATAATTTTAAAAAGGGTTTACAATGTGTTTCAATTAGGGGTATTCGGTCAAAGCCCTCACTTAAACTAAGCTGTTGTCAAGCATTTTATATTACTTCCGTTGTGTGAAGTGAAGCCTTCAGTGGAATGAGGGATGGACTTTAGAGTCTGTTCCAAACTATAAAACTCATACTTCGCTGTTATTCACTTATTCAGTAGGTAATTACTACTGACCTATTTGGTTAGAAAATGATTTAACAGATCTATCGGTAAAGAAGAAAGTAAAATGCATTCCAAATGATCTAAAAGTTCTTCAAAGTATTAAAAATGCCGAAAAAATATAAAAATTACCTATTAGTTCAAAAACGTCAAAATTCGAAAAAAAAATGCAATATAAGAAATTATTTTTTTATGTTGACTATTACACTTTTACTACGTCACTCTACTTTCGACCAGTAAAACGATACGAAAGGACGTCTTTCAACCAATCATGGCTGCTTATCGCACAATTTTATCGCGTCCCTAGCATTTGTTTATTTTTATCACTACCCTAGCATTTGTTTCTTTGTTTGCCAATATTTCAAACTGCATTGGTCTGGACGTCAAAAAACAGAAAATTACAAACCACTCCAGTCGATGCACAGCACTTTCAAATATGACTCGCATTGGCATTCAAGAACAAGAATTATTAAAGATCACTGGTCACAAATGAAGAACACCATTCGGAAATCCTGAATAAGTTGAGGAATACACCATGTACATCAACGAGTTCACTTCTTTTACGCACACGTCCAATATAACATCAACTGAACCACCAACCACTAAAACATTCAAATTTGAAAATTGTACTTTCAATAATTGTTCCTTTTAAAATCATTCATGTTTATTTTTTAGTTCATTATCGTTAATTAAAACGTTTCTTGTTTATTTCATTATCCCTAATTAAAACTTTTCTAACACTTGTTTTTATTATTTAGGTTATGTTTGTTATAGCTTCTGCTATATGATATTATGGATAGTCACGTATCAGAGATTGTTTAATACTTACTTACAGGCTTAGTAGGAACCCAGAGGTTCATTGCCGCCCTCACATAAGCCCGCCATTGGTCCCTATCCTGAGCAAGATTAATCCAGTCCCTACCATCATATCCCACCTCCCTCAAATCCATTTCAATATTATCTTCCCATCTACGTCTCGGCCTCCCCAAAGGTCTTTTCCCCTCTGGCCTCCCAACTAATACTCTATATGCATTGCATTTCTGGATTCCCCCATATGTGCCACATACCCTGCCCATCAAAAACGTCTGGATTTAATGTTCCTAATTATGTCTCCATTCTCCTGTAACTTCGTCCCTCTTAGCCCCAAATATTTTTCTAAGAACCTTATTCTCAAAAACCCTCAATCTCTGTTCCTCTCTCAAAGTGAGAGTCCAAGTTGTTTAATACTAAGATTTATTGAAAATCATCTGTCAAGTGACGTTGATTACTGGGATCCGGATGATTGAAGTGGAATACAAATGTTTTAATAAAAATGAAACTGAAACAACAAAGCCTTCTTGATTAGTAACCGTCCACAGAGTTCAATGAAGATTTCATAGTTGGCACAACTGATAACAAGAAAACATAATCATAAAACAGTACTGCCATCTAGCGTAATGTTGAGATGGTACAATAATACATTTGAAGACAGTTGTATTTTCGTAAGCCAATTAATATTTTATTGTATTGGAGTACTTTGTTACTTCTAATCTTTATATACTTTCTTCTAATCGTGTAATAGTCAATTAAATCCCACTCGAGTTTTCATTTTCTCTAGATAAATCAAAACCTTTAGTGAGGTTACTGTTGATATTAACACAGAAAGGATTTCTATATTAATAGGCATCGTCCTAATGTGAAAAATAAGATGACTTTACATCAACATCCGCCTCCTAATTATGACAAAATGTAGTACCTACTACTACTAAATTTTGTCATAACATTATTCTTCCATAAAAATTATAACGCATCTCCCTATTTTTTTTTTGTTTCGTGTCTGTCTATCTGTCGCCAGTAGAGTAGTCAAGTACGCCCTCTCTCACGTATAGGCCTATGCGTGCCATTTCGTTGCGTCATGTATTGACATCACAATCGCCTTCTTTCCTACGTGCGTGTCTGGAGCGATGACGCCTGCACAAAAGAAACGCAGGGAGAATCCTAACAATGGACCAATCCCTACCCCACACATCCCTTATTCCTACCCTCGCTGTACACCACAGAGCGGATGAAAGAAAAAAAGTGCCAGCCCTAAAAGATAAGTGATTTGCCAACGAAAAAATATGGGTGGAGCCTTGCCAAAAAAAAATGCGCGTGGGGTAAGAGATTTTTTTTTACATGTGAAATCCTTGCCTTAAAATGGCGCCGCGTACCGGACGCGGTTTTCGCTTAATCATGTAGCCTACATCATTACGAATTAATTCTTATATTTGTATTTGTTTTTACGTTGTTCTTATAGTACTAAAAAAAATTAAATCCCCTCTACGGAGTAGGCTACTGTTTCTAGTTCGTTGTTACACAATCCACGGCCTTCTGATGTGTTACATGCGGCCAGACGTATGAAATGGTAGGACTGGGAAACAAATGAAGCAGCTGTATACACAATTATAAGTTGTATAGGCCTAATGCAGGGTCGTGGTTTGTTTTTTGTGAACGACACAAGCGAAACGCAAAAAATCTAGGCCTACTCGTATTTAATGACGAGGAAAGAAGTATGTAGGCCTACACGTTATATGTAATAACGTTTATTAATTATTTATGGTGATAATTTTATCAGGATTTTCGCGAATTTACTGTTTATGCAATAAAACCGATAGGAAAACATTTCAAAATTTATTTTTTTCTTCCTATTTTCTTCTTTCTTTTTAACTTTTTCTTACCGGAAGAATAAACATAAATTAATATTGTGATTAAGGAAGACTTTTTTCTCTGACAACTTTATTTTTGTGCAGAAATGGACGACCTTGTTTATTATTATTATTATTATTATTATTATTATTATTATTATTATTATTATTATAGTCTATGACTTATTGCTGTTCTGTAGGCTTCCTTGGTCTGTAACAAGGTAAATTTATGTTTATTTTACTTAAGCTGTTAATTTTATAAATAAAATCATCTATAGACTTATAGGCCTAATTCCTTTGCAGTATTGTAATAATATGAACATCATATGCAGTATAGAGAACGACATTTCATCTTCGTACTTCAGCAAATAATTTCTTTTGAATATTAATTGGAAAAAAAATATTGTCCGCAACATTATAAATATTAAAATATTAACTAAATTACTGGGAAAAACGTAAAGGAATTGCGTTTTATCTTAGTGAAATTGAACTTTTCATGTGAACACGTCTTTGGTCGAAGTAAAATACAGCATATTAGAAAATTTAATATTTTTAGCGTAAGACGAGGTTATAAAATTCTCCACTAGATGTTGAACTCCCAAAGCGTAAGCGTGCTGCTATCTGTCGAGTGTTGCGTAATGTACTTGCAAATTAGTACGCGACGAGCCACCGGCGTAGCTCAGTCGGCTGAGACGCTTGCCTGCCGATCCCGAGTTGTGGTCGGGCGAGGGTTCGATTCCCGCTTGGGTTTTTTTCGAGATTTTTCCCAACTCGTAAGGCAAATGTCTGGTAGGCCCTAATTTATGGTGAATCCTCGGCCTCATCTCATCAAATATCATCTCGCTATCACCAATCCCATCGACGCTAAATAATCTAGTAGTTGATACAGCGTCGATAAATAATCGAAAAAAAAAAAAGCAACGATCTTTATTTAAACGGAACTCAGACATAGGTCTATCCTTAATAACTGAAAATCAAACACAATCAAAATGTTAAGCACTAAAAATGCCCTAACTCTAATGACACAAATATTAACTTAGCCTAATAGGCCTATAAAAGAATACACCTGTCACTTTTTATATAAAGAAGTGCTTGTAATTTTTCGTCGTATTGGCACTGATAACGACTGGCCTACAGGTTCTCCATAATTCAGATAGGCAGACATTTTTTATCGATTTATTACTCTATCATTTTAGTCCCAAATTCCTCGTGAAACGGCATCCATGTTTGCAGAGAAATTAATTTCGTATTATTTTAAGATAAGGACTATTACGTAACGTCATCTCCCACGTTGTAGCGTCGAAGTCTAAGTCATCATGGCTGGATTCGTGTTACGGAATGAACACTGGACCGAGTCTTCATAGAGATACATTTCCCTCAGGAAACTCCTGCCAGTGTATGGGATCGGTGCTCACCCACCATCGTGATGAATTTAGTAAGCTACTGTAGACAACGAACACCTGATTCTGTAAACCAGCTAAGTAACTTATATCGGTTGGGGGGGGGGTCATTGTGATAAGATATCCCAATACTGCTAGGATGATCGTTCACCTCAACTGAGGCATAAGTTATGGACTTAAGGTCTGTCGTGTATAGGTTTTTTTATGTGAAGTTATAGTACACTTAAAATAAGCCTACATAAGCGGTCATGGTCTATTTCAAGCTTAAATTCTTGTTTCATTACAGAACTGTTTATTGATATTAAATGCACGACAAAATAGAAAACATCCTTACAGGGAACGAAGTCCCAACCTTCTAATACAAATTTACTATCAACAACCCCATATTTTCCAACCGATTTAGTTCTCTGTAAAGTTGTCTGGATCTCTTAAAATGTAAGGTCCATTTAAAAACAGAATAGTTAATAATACAGCACAGATCATCATATGATGGACATCCGAGGACAACACTTTCGCTATGAAGGACAAAAGTCGTTGGTGGGGGGGGGGGAGGGGCTCTATCGCCTGAGCCAGCAGCTCTAGAAGCAATCTAGGCTCGCCTCGTGTCGAGAGGAGAGAAGAGAGTAAGAATAATTAAAAATAACATCATAAAAAAAGGCGGATTGGGCTGGTCTTCATTTACACCTTCTTGATGAGAAAATGTTTCCATGGAAAACAAAGTTGTCGTTCATTTCGTTCGTCTAGATGTCGGTAGTGCCGCCTTCAGATTGTCAATTATTATATCGCTGCCTCTTGCTCAATGCTAATGAGGTCGAGATGAGCGGCACAGGGTGGTCCGCATTGTATGCTCGCGCTGCTACAGTGCAGCGGGTTCGAGTCCCGATGCAACCACAGATTTTTACAATAATAATAATAATAATAATAATAATAATAATAATAATAATAATAATAATAGTTCACATCTGTGGAGTAACAGTTAGCGTGTCTGACCGCGAAATCCGGTGGCCCGGGTTCGTTCAAATCCCGGTCGAGGCAAGTTACCTGGTTGAGGCTTTTTCAGGGAGTTTCCCTCAACCCAATTTGAGGAAATACTGGGTAACTTTCGGTGCTGAACCCCAGTCTCATTTTACCGGCATTAGGCTATCATCTTCATCTCATTCAGATGCTAAATAACCTAAGATGCAGAAAGAGCGTCGTAAAATACTTACTTACTGGCTTTTAAGGAACCCGGAGGTTCATTGCCGCCCTCACATAAGTCCGCCATTGGTCCCTATCCTGAGCAAGATTAATCCATTCTCTACCATCATATCCCACCTCCCTCAAATCCATTTTAATATTATCTTCCCATCTATGTCTCGGCCTCCCTAAAGGTCTTTCTCCCTCCATCCTCCCAACTAACACTCTATATGCATTTCTGGATTCGCCCATACGTGCTACATGCCCTGCCCATCTCAAACGTCTCGATTTTATGTTCCTAATTATGTCAGGTGAAGAATACAATGCGTGCAGTTCTGTGTTGTGTAACTTTTTCCATTCTCCTGTAACTTCATCCCTCTTAGCCCCAAATATTTTCCTAAGCACCTTATTCTCAAACACCCTTAACCTATATTCCTCTCTCAAAGTGAGAGTCCAAGTTTCACAACCATAAAGAACAACCGGTAATATAACTGTTTTATAAATTCTAACTTTCAGATTTTTTGACAGCAGACTGGATGATAAAAGCTTCTCAATCGAATAATAACATGCATTTCCAATTTTTATTCTGTGTTTAATTTCCTCCCGAGTATCATTTATATTTGTTACTGTTGCTCCAAGATATTTGAATTTTTCCACCTCTTGGAAGGATAAATCTCCAATTTTTATATTTCCATTTCGTACAATATTCTGGTCACGAGTCATAATCATATACTTTGTCTTTTCGGGATTTACTTCCAAACCTATCTCTTTACTTGCTTCCAGTAAAATCTCCGTGTTTTCCCTAATCGTTTGTGTATTTTCTCCTAACATATTCACGTCCTACGCATAGACAAGAAGCTGATGTAACCCGTTCAATTCCAAAGCCTCTCTGTTATCCTGGACTTTCCTAATGGCATACTCTAGAGCAAAGTTAAAAAGTAAAGGTGATAGTGCATCTCTCTGCTTTAGCCCACTGTGAATTGGAAACGCATCTGATAAAAACTGACCTATACGAACTCTGCTGTACGTTTCACTGAGACACATTTTAATTAATTGACGTCGTAAAATAACCTACTTAAAATACATACATACAGTACATACATAGATAACTTACATACATACATACATACATACATACATACATACATACATACATACATACATACATACATACATACATACATACATACATACTGTATAGATACGTGTTCTGTCTACGGGCAGGTCTTTCACTGCAAACCAAGCATTCTCCAATCTTTCCTATATTCGTTACTCCATGATACAGTTGATGTAAATGTCAAATAGCTTTTTTCGAACAAAAGTGAATATTTCTCTCATATTTCCAAAACAAAACCAAACATTTCCAAAATATTTTTGTCTATAAAATGCACAGAAAATAAGTAAAATCATGATTATTGGCACAATTAGAACAACGGACGTAACATGCACGACACAAAATTATCGTTCACTCTGGAGTAAAGTGAAGGTCGATACAGTTTTTTCTACTTACTAAAAAAAAACAGTATTTTGGAAATGACCTGTTTTGTTTGCAACCTCCACACTTCAATGTATAAATAAGGTTTAACTTTAATACAAACGTAAAGTTTTATGATAGGCTACAAATCCTAATAATACTTAACGTTCCTATTTGAAGTTCATCCTGGAACCAAGGTTTCCTAATCATTTTTAAACAATATTCATCCATCTAGCTTGTTCTTTACGTATGCATAGAAGACATACTGTTTCAGATTTATTAACCTCAACTCAAACTCAACTCTCTGTCCAGAAATAACTTATACGTTTGAAAATTTATAGTCTATCATGAAAGATATTCTTAAATTACAATCTGTAATACGCATTAAACTCTGCAATCAGATATTTATGAGAGGTTGTGTGAATATTTCCGCTTTGTTCGAACTCCCATTTAAGATCGATCACCTCTAAAAGCTACGTTATTCCATTTCCCTCGATTCTCAAAGTCGATCATAAAAATGATTGTAATGTATACAGAAAAACTTGAGCACTAATTATGTTAATAAAGGCAAAGTTGCTTGAGTTATGCCCGATGTCTTAGGTTCGAATTCCGTCTAGGGTATGAATATTCATACCTTCTTAAAGCTATAGGCGTATCCTGCGTTGTCTCAGACGGGACTACGATGTCGTGAAACTTCATGAGGTTACTTTTAAAATGCTGGTCCACACGTGTCAGGTCTCGATTGAACCAGTGTGTGAACTTAGGAGCAGGGCTATTAAAGACGGACAATAATCCTTAATAGGTCTATTCAATGGCATTCATTTTATCCTAACGATCGTCGTTATGATCCATTTTTGCGCAGCTTGTGCGGTTCTCAGATCGGCATATTTGCCGTAATGGGTGGGCACTGCAAGAGAATTCAATTTCTACTCTATTAATTCGAGGTAATGGATTCTTAATAAAGCTCAAATAATTTCCGTCAATTAACACGATACTTGTGCTCATTTCATTTCTTTCTACTACACTTACAGTCCTCGAGAAGTCTACACAGAACGTTCACTAAAAAGATTGTATCATTATCGATCTAAATTAAAACAGACGCTGGTACAGACACTCATTCTACCTCACTTCGATTATTGCGACGTTTTGTTCAGTGATCTCAGGATTGATTCCGCTCAGAAACTACAGCGTGTTCATAACGCGTGCGTCCACTTCATTTTTAATGTTCTATACTATGATCATATCTCACCTTCTTTCGAGAAGTTATCATGGCTTAGGTTACATGAGAGGAGAAATCTGCACTCGCTTTCTCTCTTATATCGAATTATGCACTCTTCATCCCTCTTTTATTTATTCGCCCATTTTCATACTCTTTCTCGCTACCATAATATTAATACTCGATCACAACGCGATAACACGCTAGAAATTCCACTCCGCACATCATCTCTGTATTCCTCATCTTTCACTGTTGCTACCTCTCGTCACTGGAACTCTCTGCCGCCTGAAGTCAAGGGCTGCCGAACATTTAAATCTTTCAAATCCAAGTTAGAAAATTATCTTATGATGAGTTGCCAAACTAATTTACTGTTATGATAGGTGTTGTATTGCATGTTTCCACTTATTCACTACATTTTTTTATGTTCTAGTGATATTTAACTTATTTTATCTTTTTGTTTTCGTCATATTTCCCGATAATGATATATCTATAGTGTGACAACTTGAGCTATATATAATCATAATTTTCCATACTGTGTGTACCTAAAAATATTGTATTCATTGTACGCTTTATACTTCACTGTTTTATTACTACTACTACTCCTATTAATACCACTACTACTACTACTACTATTACCACCACTACTATTATTACCACAACTACTACTACTATTACTACTAATACTAATACTACTCCTATTAATACCACCACCACTACTACTACTATTATTACCACCACTACCACTACTACTACTACTACTACTACTACTACTACTATTATTACTGCTATTACTATTAACACCACCACTACTACTAGGCCTACTACTACTACTACTACTGCTACTACTCCTATTAATACCAGCACTACTACTACTATTACCACTACTACTACTACTACTACTATTACCACCACTACTATTATTACCACCACTACTACTATTATTACTGCTACTACTATTACTATTACTACTATTACCACTAATACTACTACTACTACTCCTCCTCCTATTAATGCCACCACCACTACTACTATTATTACCACCACTACCACCACTACTACTACTACTACTACTACTATTATTATTACTGCTACTACTATTAACACCACTACTACTACTACTACTACTATTATTATTACTGCTACTACTAACACCACTACTACTACTACTACTACTGCTACTACTCCTATTAATACCACTACTACTACTACTACTACTACTACTACTACTACTACTACTGCTACTCCTATTAATACCACCAGCACTACTACTACTATTATTACCACTATTACTACTACTACTACTACCATCATTGCTACTATTATTACCACCACTACTACTATTATTATTACCACTACTACTACTATTATTACTGCTACTACTATTACTATTACTACTATTACCACCACTACTACTATTACTATTTCTACTATTGCCACCACCACTACTACTACTATTACTACTACTATCACCACCACCATCACTACCACTACCACCACCGCCTACTACTACTAGTGCTACTATCTACTACTACTACTACTACTACTACTACTACTACTACTAGCAATAGATCTAATAATAATAATAATAATAATAATAATAATAATAATAATAATAATAGGCCTAATAATATTAACATAGAAGTGTGTCGTAGTCCTGTCTAAACATACGAAGCAGTCTTACAGGTTGAGTACGACCAGACCAAACTAGCGAACAGAATAAGTGAGCATCAACATGACGGACCTGAAGATGTAAGAGTACAAGTTTTTAATTTTCATTATAGTTTCTTTTCTGAGTGAACATTCATCCCTACCACCCCCTCCTTTTTTGTTTTTGTATTTAAAATGAAATCGATGATGCGTCATCCCATGGGGGTTGTAAAAATAAGGGACATGATAAAAGGGGTAAGGAGAGAGAGTGGAATAAAAAAAGGGGTAAGAATACGAGTAATGCTTTTGTGTCGGATACAGTCATAGCCAAAATAGTCGTGTAACAATGATGCACCCACACTCCAGACAACTGGACAAGAGGGGGAGGGGAATAACCATGGCTTCAAAATGTCTGTCATAACACAGCAGCAGTAAAAAGTAAACAGGTTTTTCTGATCCTAAACCTTGAATTGAAAGCACAGATTTAATTATTGATACGGCTAGCCTATGCTCGTGGATGACAAGTTGCAAAAAAATTTCACTCGTGAAAGGCGAGGAAATATCATAGACTTGTCCATGCGGTGGTAAGCTTTTAGGCATATAAATCTGTGGAAATCTATGCTCCAATGATTTTCTGTGATTGGTATGTAGATATATCCCTGTAATGCGTGGAACATTTATGCTGTTCATGATTGTTATTGTGAGCTTGGTTGGGATTGTAAGACTGTTTGAAATTTCAAATAAAAGTTTGATATTTCTTTTCAGTCCTGTCTTTATAAATTTAAATTTAACAAACCTTCATAATTACTTTCTCATTCCATGAGGCCTAGTCTCGAGACAACAATGCAATTATGCAAATCTAGTCTTTCAGGTGAAGCTACCTGTAAAGCAGATTTGAATAATTTCAAGGGAAAAATTGTTCCGGGGCCGGGTATCGATCCCGGGACCTCTGGTTGAACGTACCAGGGCTCTGCCAACTGAGCTACCCGGGAACTCCACCCGACACCGTCTCAACTTTTCCCTTTATATCCACACAACTCGCGTGGGCTGGCGAAACGCCAGAGACCCACAACGAGTGCACACAAACTCTGTGTGACT
Source organism: Periplaneta americana (assembly GCF_040183065.1). Lineage (NCBI taxonomy): Eukaryota > Metazoa > Arthropoda > Insecta > Blattodea > Blattidae > Periplaneta > Periplaneta americana. The sequence goes on along the minus strand of NC_091131.1, from coordinate 39,241,796 downwards.
TGAAATTATTCAAATCTGCTTTACAGGGAGCTTCACCTGAAAGACTAGATTTGCATAATATATACGTCACTGTGTACGTTAACAGAAAACCACAATTCCAAGTCACACAGAGTTTGTGTGCACTCGATGTGGGTCTGGCGTTTCGCCAGCTCACGCGAGTTGTGTGGATATAAAGGGAAAAGTTGAGACGGTGTCGGGTGGAGTTCCCGGGTAGCTCAGTTGGGAGAGCGCTGGTACGTTCAACCAGAGGTCCCGGGATCGATACCCGGCCCCGGAACAATTTTTCCCTTGAAATTATTCAACAATGCAATTGATAGTGAAAGCGATTGACAAATGAATGTGACAGCAATGAGTTGTTTGAAATTGTAATGAATGATAAATAACTTTAAATTAATATTTCTGTCTTTATGCTCCCAGCATTTGTTAATCACCCCCATTCCTCTCCAAACAATATATATATATATATATATATATATATATATATATATATATATATTACTAAATTAAAATTAAGTTGAATATTTAGCTAAGCATCCACACGTTAGAAAGTTTTACATGAATCTTTTCCAAGTCCACCTGATACCGAATTCACAGATCTACAGCAACTGTTTTTAAAAGGACCTCCTGGTAGTTTATAAAGTTATAAATCAGTGAAATAAGGAAGGATTAAAATGCGTTATTCATTTATTAATTCTATGATGTTCGAGTAAAGGGACTTGCCATTTTTGTGCAAATCGAATTTTGTTCCATAGGTAGATGAATACATAAGTTGAATTTTACAAGTGGGTGTAAAAAAAATAAAAGAATACACATAGGCGTAGAAAAAGAATAAGTTATAGATCTAATTAGACCAAGCATTCTTAACGAATGGGTATAAATATATTGCACATGATCCTGGATGTGAAACTTGGGCTCCAACGAAAAAACAGAAATATAGAATACAGACGGCGGAGATGAGGTTCCTCAGATAAGTTAAAGGGTGTACAAAACTTGATAGAATTAGAAATGAGGATATAAGAGAAGAATTAAAAGTACAGACTTTATTGGATAAAGTCACGAATTATAGACAAAAGTGGATTGAACACATGAATGGAATGAGCAAGGAGAGATATCCATTGTTAGCAAGAAATTATCAAGCAAGAGGAAGGCGTGACGTCGCGTCGGGAGACCTAGAAAACATTGGGCTGATGAATTATGAAGTCGGAACGGGCAATTGCCCAATCCTTGGAGTGACGATGATAATGATGATGATGATGATGATAATGGAAATATAATTTTAAATCAATAATAATAATAATAATAATAATAATAATAATAATGCTAGGAATACTTCAATGATTAAATTTCTTGCAGGGGCATTCCACTTAGTTATTTCAAATCAGGAAATATATTTAAGTAGGAAAAGTAAAAGAGAATTTTCTCACCAAATTTCCCCCACACCTCTCTTGAAAACTTTTCAATTCCTAGCCATCACTTCTTTTTCTTACACTTCCTCAATTTCGAAAACTCATTTTAAATCCTTTTAATCTCTTCAGCTGTACCCCGCTCCCCCACCTTTGTTTTTACGAATCTCCGCCCTTTTCCAGAGTACTTTTCACAGGAATATAAAACCGCAAGGAAATGTACAGGAGAAAAAAAAATATTTTACAGAGGAAATAAATTTTCTCATCCACTTTGCAGAAGCATCTGAAGCATCATCATCAATGTTTATTAATGTACGACGGAAAAAGATCTCGGCCTGGCCGGCTGAAGGAAGGGAGAAGAAGAAGAAGTTGACCACAATCCCTTCCGTAGCGCGCCGTGGCAGAACTCTGCCTTGCTTCAGCAAAGCAACAGAATTCTTGTGTGAAAAGTCACTGTAAAATCTGTTATATTCATACAACAAGATAAAATTGAACGTTTCTTTTTCAATCCGAAGTAATTACTAGAAGGATATGATCATTTTATGGTTATATTACAGGTCTGCCAACTTTCCAATATAATGGCGAGTCATCAGTAATTAGCTAACGACTTCCGGTCTTCCTCACTGACACGATAATCTTTGGTATTCAGAGGTAATCACATAGCTTTAGTTTTTGTTGTTACGTTTTCGTCGCGCTATTATTATTATTATTATTATTATTATTATTATTATTATGATAATTGTTATTATTACTATTATTATGATTATATTATTATTATTAGTATGATAATATTATGATTATTATTGTTATTATTATAATTATTAGTATTATGATTATATTATGCTTATTATTGTTATTATTATTGTTATTATTATTGTTATTATTATGATAATTATTATTATTATTATCATTATTATTATTATTATTATTATTATTATTATTATTTCTCTCTCGCTGTTATTTATACTCGTTTTAACATCTTTGGTCATATCGCGAGTTAATCTTTTGGGTGAAATCCGAAGGCCTGTGTACTATTGTTGAGACTGGTTCTATTGTTGTGAACTAGATGGCGACTGTATATGTATTACTGATTTGTTATGAATATGATTTCGGTGATTAATGAGACCGGTGATATTCAGCGATGTTGTGGCCCGAATTTCCTGGCATTTGCCTTACGGTTGAGGAAAAACCTGAAAAACCTCAACCAGGAAATTCAACCCGACTTGGAATCGAACCCCGGCCCTCTGCGTAAGAGACCAGCATGATGACTCCTACAGCACAGAGGTGGTCTATTATTATTATTATTATTATTATTATTATTATTATTATTATTATTAGAAATATGAGCAAATGATGGGTAACTTTCGGTGTTGGACCCCGGACTCATTTCACCGGCATTATCACCTTCATTTCATTCAGACGCTGAATAAACTAAGACGTTGATAAAGAGTCGTAAAATAACCTACTAACCTACTTATTAGATTACTATTATTATCATAATCATTATTACTATTAAAAAGGATTATATCGACTATATTCCCATCTCCCGCACATTTAATCTTTCATAGGTTGGCAGGTATTATGTTACATGCGTTCTGTGATTGCCAAGACTAACTTGAGAAGTTTGGTTCAGTATTTAACTACAGGGCTGGACGCTTGGTCGTATGTTAAGAAGTGTATATGAGGAGCATAGTAGCCTATCAAAGTTAGACAACTACATTTTTTTCGATTTCGAGATATTGATTGTTTCTTTATAAAATTTTGTGTGCTAAATGCGATTCTGGAACTGTTTAGGTTCAAAAACGAACAGAACAGAGCGAAAATAGCACTTAATTGTGCGCTTTAGAATCAAAATGTAGACAACTCCACTGTGGCTTGGTTTCCAATTAGGACAATTCCTTCAGTAGCCAATGAGAAGCCCACATTTTACCACCTTTTCCCAACACTCATCGCGAATCCAACATGGTTGATTGTTTATATAATCGGTTTGTGGATGAATAAGTACTCATTTAAGTAAATTTGCTTTGAAACCGAGTTAGAAGAGACCTAGATCCAAAAGTAGGCAATTTCACTTTCAATATGGCTTCGTTTGGTTTCAAAATCAGACAACTCCATGACTTAGATTCAGAGATGGACAACTCCACTTTTTAAACCTAAATTTCGACCTGAATATTATTTCAATAACATTTTGAGACTGAAAAAATATTTCTATGATCCATGAGAATGTTTTTTAAAAAAATGCACATATAACGGTGACATTGGTTTCCAAGAATCTAGTTTTTCGCCTCTCCTGTAAAAAAAAAAATAATAAAAATAAAGTGGAGTTGTCCAACTTTGATACCAAGCTCCTCATATCTTCCTAAACAAGCTACTTCGAAAAAAATACATCATGTCTGCACTAACCTACTATGAAGAATAAACAATACGCTAGTCAAAGAACGAAGGTTTTATTCCAGACACATTCTGACATTTGACGATTTTGGGGAAAGTTCCCCGAGTACTATAGATTTTTCAACTGTTTCATAAGGAATGAGAATTAACATTAACATTTTCTAAAGTAGCCTACAATTTCATTATTTAACCCATGTCTTAATCGTCTTTTCAAATTACTGATCCGATATAAAGATCTAATATGTACCGATATATGTAACACTTCTAGCTGTGATTGATGAAGAAATCCTGATGACGGCATATTAAACTGGAGTATTGAAGAAAGTCGTCACATTTTAGTTAAAAAATCAATATAAATTCGTCGCCATTCGAATCCAAGTCTCTGGAATACAAAGCAGTTATAATTTTTAAAGAGAATTAAAAGTTTATCTCCTGGTTTAGTTGCCTCATGAGTGATACCTTATTGGTGTCTCTTATGAGGTTCAGGCCTGTCTTCGGATAGTTGCATAAACAACAAAACAATTACAAGCATAACTTGGTTTTAACAGGTATTGTAAAAATGAACGCCCTGTATATAACGTTTACTGCAGCTATTCCCATTTGTGCAATACTTGAAATAAATCATACGTCACATAGTAAGGGAGGAGAAAATCCTAAGGTTTTGGGGAAAGCGCAATACCGGGATAAAAGGGGATAACCTGGGGATGAAGATGAGAATAAGGAATGAAAATATACGGAAGGGGAGGTGAAAAAATAATCCCCTTTTTTTTTAAGCATCATCTTTTCGGACGAGAGAGGAAAAAATCCTTTTCGTACCCTTTTTAGCTATTAACACTAATTCATCTTTCAGCTAGATAGGGATCATCCCCTCCTCTGAAAAACCACCCCTTTACTACCTCTCTTCTTAAACCGTCTGGTAATCTCCGATAATTTGATTGGGATACTGCCTCATGGATTCTATACCCCGGTTGCTCTAAATTTGACTGCTCATTTATTTACACTGAAGAAAATACATTGATGGGTGCTATTCTTTAACGCTGAGTTGTTTTAGTAGCTTATTGCAATTCTTTTCTCTTTTGTAAAATTAGACATTAGACCAGAATCGATGAATATTATTTCACACTTACAAGGGAACGTTTCACAAAACGAGGTATGAACTCCCTTCCAAAGTTTACACAGTTGTAAATAGTTTAAAATAAAAGTTAGCTACAAAAAACTTAGCTGACAATAGAAATTACAAGAAAAATACACATACAAATCTGCGATGTATCAGGGGTACACGGACATGCAGAAAACATCACCCAGTTTCGAGAATTAGATTTCCTATCGATATGGACAAAAATCACGATCCTACTCGTAATATTTACAGGAGGAGGTTGTTATAAACATTAAGGACAAAAAACTTTTTTTTTCTTCCACCAATATGATAATTATAGTTTTTTTGTTACATACAACATGAGCTATTCGCTGTGAAAATGTAACAAGCTATTCCACTTCCACCCTGTTTAGTAGTATAACATCGTTTTATAGACTTTTTGTTGTACCTACATTTTCTTGTTTTTTTTTCTCTTATTTGCTGTCCTTAACTTGTTTTGTTTATATTCCTATTCTGATTTTGTTTAGTTTTTCTATCGTATCTTGCCTTTATAGCCTGCCTATATCATTATTTTTCTTGCAACTAAGACCACGTGAAACCCTATTTGTAGTTCACTCACTCACTCACTCACTCACTCACTCACTCACTCACTCACTCACTCACTCACTCACTCACTCAATAATTCATTCCAGTTTGAATGAATGGGAAATGAAAGGAGAAAAATTTAAAAATAACGTGAACTATTTTATAAAGAGGTTTCCGATTTATAATTATTGTTTTGAATTTCAGTGTTAGATCCAGTTCGCAATTTTAAAGTAAGAGAATGTATAGGTCTACTACTGTGAATAGTAATAATAATAATAATAATAATAATAATAATAATAATAATAATAATAATAATAATAATAATAATAATAATAATAATAATGATTCATCCAAGTTTCCTTACATAAAATTACAAACTCCTATACATCAAACAGTATCACAACTGAGTGTATCTTTCCTCCTTCTTTTCTATAAAGTAGGTACGTTGCAAATTACCATAAAAAATATAGGAACTTGTTAATTTTTTCCATCTACATCTTTGTTTTCGTTATATGTGATATGATATAGAGCTACTGGCATATTTTGTAGCAAGAATATTCATATCTTTCGATGATATAATATAAATTATCACAGAGTTCAGATGTCAGCACTTTATTTGTTTATGTTCTCTAAACGTATTCACACTTACAAGTAGGCCTATTCATTTTCCACAGAAGTATCCCAGATGGAGTTACACTATTTGTGCTTTGAGACTCTCATCTGCAGCAATCATAATTATAAATTATCGGTCTTACTATGTATAATAAAAAAAATCTAATACAGACGTTTAACTGTCTTACACTTATAATTACAATGAATAGCTCGTTTATAAGTCGTGTATAAATTCCTTACTAATAATCACTGTATACGTCGTGTATAATAATACTACTGTTACACAGCTACGTCAGAGTTTCGTCATTACTTCATTACGAAAGGTAACAGAATAACTGAGGCTCTCTATTGCATCCGATAGTACGCGCTAGTGTGCCGCGCTAAGTATCGATAGTAAAACTGGGCCTGATCGATTACCTCGCTATATTTTGGTCAAAGAGTACAGCTACAACAATATTATTATAATTATTCTGTGCTCTTTGGTTTGTTCTTCTGTGGTTACAAGGCAACCATTATCATAAAATGACAATCGATATGAACAGCTGTTAGAGGGGCGGCCATTTTTTTCTCTATATAGATACAACACTTAAACAAGGGATTTCGTGTATATAACTACTGAAAAGCAATTTCCACGTATAGTCACAGGCTGTTTATACATCCATCGCTATTAGGAACATTTTCTGTCTACATAGGTCTCGTATTAAAACTATAAACGGATTTAGTAAGACCGTAAGAAAATTGAATAAACTCGTTTTTTTAATATAAAGTATCCTCAAACAAAGTCTGTGCAGAATGTGGAACCTCTGACAAATTAGTGTTAAAAATAAATGAGGCGAATATAATTGTAATTAGGTTAGTTCGTTGATTATATAATTTTATTAATAGATTTATTATTTCATTATGTATATTATAAATATTTTCATGAACCATAATTTCTGTATTATTAATTATTATGTATATATTACTAATTAATAATAGGATAATTAGGCCTATAGTTACAATTATGGTTACTATTATTTTTATTGACATAAGAAATATTTCATTTGATGCTAGCCTTGTAACATAAATAAATAATACTAGTATTCCCCCCAGGAAGATAAGGAATAGAATGTATGAAAATGAAAATCTTTTTAGAATTCTTAGTAGAGTATGCAGATATGAGCAGCACAACAAAGCTGAGCTGAAATGACCTTTCTGAGGGCTGCCCGTGGTCCAAGTGCCACGCATTGCACATCTCCATCACTTAGAGCTTGTTTGTTTATCCCATGATACTTGTCGCCTAGCAACAACAACAACTCGGCATTGTTGCAGCCGTTTGATCCAATATCTGAAGTTACAAGAAAGTTGTCGGGGTTGGTGCGGCCTGGAAGTGAAGGGGTTGTAAGAAGGCACGCCGCGGAGGGGGTGGGGATGAAGAAGAAAATCGCCGTAAACCTCTTGAGAACCACTTCACAATTCACCCCCTCCCTTCTCTTTTCACTAACCCCCGAAAACCTCAAAAGGATTAGCCTGTAAGGAATTCTTCTTTCAGGAGGTGTTTTCTCTTTGGAGAGAAACAAAAGCCCGGATTAAAATGATGACAAAACGAAAGCGTTAAAGATGATTCGATAAGGGGCGATGTCCCCTAGAGCTTTTACGAATTCTTTTATTTCTGTAAGATTTCTTGCCTGCCACTGGGCGCTGAAGCATCGGCTTTTAGCTGGAGACCTAAGTTGAATTAAAGAATCAATGACAGTTTCCCCTGTCATTATTCCAATATTTATCCGTAACAGTGGACTTCGAAGCAATATAATATAGGGTAAAGTTGCCTAATTCCGTGATACTCCCAATTCCGTGATACGTTTTTCTCACTGAATGTCACGGGATTGGGTATATTGTTAGGAAGTTCACCGATGCCTCAAAAGTAGGTGAAAAATACACTCTTTCGAGAAAGATGCCTGGCTCTATGGTCGAACGGCAAAGGTCTGACTGAAATTCAGTTTTAAAAAAGTATCACGGGATTAGGAGTATCACGGAATTAGGCAACTTTACCCTAGAGCAAAATTCTAAAACGACCCACATAATCAAGTATATTTAGGTCAACTGAAAGCTTTTTTAATTTGATAAGCAAAGTGAAGTTGTACCATTACGGGCCCCAACAGGCTTTCAGGATAGCAGGATGTAAGGTTACCCCCACCTCATGAAACAATAGGAAGTAAGTAACAGCAATGGCAATTTGCTTGCCCCCCCCTCCACCGCTGCTTAAAACACTGCGCCATCTTTACCACCTCACTCCATTCAGTCCTCATGCCAATTCATTACTAAAAAACTTATTTTTTTTTTTAATGTAGAGGATTTTATAATTATTTATATTAAACAGACTAAATATTGCTACCTCTGATCGAGATTGTGACATATATATATATATATATATATATATATATATTATCAGACAGTACTTACATCTCACTTGATATGTGTCAGAGGAAGAACAACTGTTTGTACACTCGTACATCTGAAGTCTGATAAGTGTAGATAATATGCAGTTAGTCGGCGATGTATGTAACGGAGGGGGGAAAGGAACTGGCCACCCTACCCCATTATCTCCTGGCTTAGTTGCCTTATGAGTTATGCCTTGTTGGTGTCACTTATGAGGTTCAAACCTGTCTTCGTACAGTTTACTAAACAACAAACTAAATATTGTTTTAATAGAAAAGAATAATTCTGCAGTGCTCGGGAAAAGTAACACAAGTCAGTTTCCACAAACCTTTTTTGATAATTTATTGACAACTTACGGAACATCTGTTCGCTTGGAAAAAAATACATAGGTATTCCTCCCCTTACAATAATTTATACAGAAAAAATCAAATCCATATAAACCAGTGTAAGTTGTCAATAAATTATCAAAAAAGGTTTGTGAAAACTGACTTATGTCACTTTTCCCAGGCACTGCAGAAATATGCTACTAATATTTTTAATATTTTTTTCTATACTTCGTCCCATAATGTCTGACAGGAGAAGTAAACATTGTCGACAGGAGAGAAATATAACTGCTATTCAACCAATGGCAATCTCACCTTCCCCGAGAGATAAAACTGAGTTTCGACAAAAAAATAACGACTTTACCCAATTGTTTGAGGTTTTTGGCGTCTTTTTACATAATTTTAACAGTTTATTTCTCTATTACGTATCTAGGATTCACGATCATTTTGCCACCTCTGCAGCATGTTACGTGATATTGTCCCGAATCTACTAATCTACAACCCACACTAATTCTATCGGATTTAGTTAGCGAACGATTTGTAGAACAAGTTATTTTAGAACTCTCTATAACAGACTAGAGCCAACAATATACGAATCATATTTTCAAACGATGTGACGTTGGTAGCGGATGGATACGTATTTTAATCAAAGACTTGAAGCAAATAAAACGTGCCGTGGAAAAAAAAAAAAAAAATCGCTTTTTGTGTTGTTTAAGGTTTTTCCCTACTTAATATTTTTTGCACCCTTGACATTCCCTTTAATTCGAATATCCATTGGGGTGTGAGGGTGGGTGCCACTATACCATTAGATCATCAGGAGCAACCCCTTCAACCCCTGCGGCGTCGAGCGATTCAAATATTTCTTTTCTAATGGGGAAGAATCTTCCCACTCATGTTGCGGTAACATCTAAAAAAAAAAAAAAAAAAGTCCATGGGCGGAACGGAGGACAAGAAAATGAAAACTAGGACTTAGGAAGCGACTATTAAGATTTTGCACTGCACCATGATAAAAATTGTATCCAATAACACTTTTTTGTGTATTTATAGCGTTTTATGCTAACATTTTGACACAGTAAAACGTCAAGAATCAGAGAGTTATTTCTTAGTTTGCATGTATTATGTAAATTGATGCATTTTGCTTGATTCCTTTAGCGTATACGTAATTTTTGTAAAGGAAAATGGTTGATGTATCGTGAGAAATTTACGGCGTTGAACTCATTTATATTATAGGTGATCATTAACTTCTTGTAGGTATATAGAGAAAACACAATACAATTTTGTTGTAACTATATTTATTTAATGTTGATTAACGATATACTGTAGCTGCTGGTAGGCCTATAAGTTACAGCAAAGTTTAACTTACATGTTGCAGAGAAGAAGAAAATAAAAAAGCGTGTACAAAAATGCACAAAATGTTCAAATAAAGTGAAAGAAAAGGTAATGGAAAAAATAAAAATATGAAGTCAAACTTAACGTCTTATAGTTTTCAGCAATACTAAAAAGAGAATGGACAATGATGGACTTCACATGTACACAATGTCTGACAAACAACTTCGAAAGCAAACTCGGATTTAGGAAGCAAATTAAGGGGTTAGGTACAGCTTACAGCAGTATAATTTTGGAAATATTCAACATTTTTTCCTCCATTACTGTATCTTGTACAATAATGAAAATTAATGTGTAAATGATTGTCCTTCCGTTATACGAAAAAAATATTTTTACCATTAAAAAAAATTATTTACATTTTTTTTTTTCAAACAATTTCACTGTGCAGTGATGAAGCGTTTCCCACATAACTCAAAAACTATCCAATATTCTGTGATGAAATTTTTTGTGTATATTTATGCATATCATATCTACAATATGATGCAAGATCACTAGTCTACCTTTGCTAGATTGTCTGATAAAATAAATAAATTAAAAATTGTCAAATATCAGTATTTTCTTCTAACACTAAATAAAAAAATATTATTTATTAAGGAATGTAGTTAAAAGAGCATGATATTGTAAACACGAGTTTCAGCAATAAAATAAAAGAGAAAGAACATGAAAAAGCGAACAAGTTAATGAGTTATGAGGGAAACGCTTCATCACTGCACGGTGAACTGCCACCATTAGGCCTATGAATTATGAAAAGAAAAAAATATATAAATAATTTTTTTAAATCGTAAAAATATATTTTTTTTCATATAGCAGAAGGACAGTGTTTTACATACCAATTTTGATTATTGTACACGATACAGTAATGGACGAAATAATGTTGAATATATCCAAAAATTTTACTGCTGTAAGCTGTACCTAACCCCACAAGACCATATGAGAGAAAGACCGATAAAGAAATGGGCACCAAAAGAAGCTGCAACCTATACCGCATAGCCGAAAAAAAAAGCATAAGAAAAGGAATTTCTAAGAATTATTAATGGAGATTTCTCTTGCTTATTACGTTTACATAGTTATAAAATTCTTGGTAAAGCATTTTTTTAAACTCTAGTGTAGAATTTTGATAATCCGTTCACAATGATTTAATTTTTTAACTCTCAGATCTTCATACAACTACACATCTGTGGATGCCTTACGTTTTATATCATTTTACTGTGAAGTATTTCTGTATGATTTTCTCACCGGAGTTTCGAAAATTTCAATTGTAGCAGTGTCTGTAATAACCTTGCATTTCCAAGAATCTTGGTCATTCGAATATAAAGATGTTCCAAACGTTCTATTGAATAACATAAAAGAACTTGAAGCTAAGTGCTACAGGTCTGTTCGAGAGCGATGAAAACTATTATTACCCACATGTCTGCTGTCAGATTTTCAAAGAGAAAACCTTAGCTTCAAAGACGCAAAATCTTTTATCACTATAGACTACAAAATCGTCATTAAGTATTTGTATATACCAACACTATATCAAAGGCTTAGGCCTATGGTTACTCACAACAGCGGACCAAGATTCGATGTAGAACACGTTTTGTAGAATTTTTGTTCAATAAATTTCGTGCTGACCAGGATTTTTCCGAGTAGTAGTATTTCTTTTGTAATTACTTTCATCATAACTTCATTGCATTTGTAATCCTTTATTGTAATGAGGTATTAAATGCAAAATTTTAATTAAATTTTGGAAACTATTACATGCTTGATTAAAAACAACATATTAGTAAAAAGAGACAAAAAAAAGGAGCATTTAAGCGTAGTAACAAAATATTCTAGCAGTTCAGAAATTAATCTTGAACGGGCAGTAGGTCAAAATTTATGAAAAAGAGAAACGGTGTCAGTGTTTCAGAATATAATATTAGATGTGTAATCTTTTAGAGGTTTTGAATTTAATCTTGATCTCGTAGTAATACTGATTTGGTAGTAGAGATGCAGCCAATTAATAATATAAAGGATATTTAGGTACTCCAGAATTTAATATTGAACTGGTAACAGAAATACATCCAACTGATAATAGAGAAAAAAATACTGTATTTTCGTGGTCCCGAATTTAATTCATCTGATAGTATGGATTCTATCGATTAATTACAAAAAATAATATTTTAGTGGTTCTGAATTTAATCTTGATTTGATAGTAGGAAGACAATTAATTAATAACAGAAGAAGAATATTTCAATGGTTCTCAATTTAATCTTGATCCGATAGTAGAGAGACAACCAATTAATAACTATTGATAACAGAAGAAGGAATATTTTAATAGCTTTGAATTTAATCTTGATCTGATAGCAGAAAAATTAAAATTAATGTCAGAGGATATAGTGGTCCTGAATTTAATCTTAATCTGAAAGAATAAAGCTAACCAATTGATAATAGAGAAGTGGTTGCCAATTTCATTTTGATCTCTAAATATAACCTTGTTCTAGTTGTAGAATGTGAACCAAATAGCAGACTAACATAAGAAGAATAGGCCTAGTTCAATAATCCTAAGGAGTATTTCACCAGTTCAGAATTAATCTTGAAGAAAGACAACCATTTAATAAGGGGGGAAGAATATTTTGGTGGTCCTGAATTTAATCTTGATCTAGTAGTTGACGAATAACAAATTAATGTAGGCAATAATATTCCATATTGTAGGAATTTAAACTTGAAATACAGCAGTACATAGAAAGATAGCCATTCAACAAAAGCGAAAGCATATTTTAGCAGTCCTGAATTTAATCTTGATCTATTAGTTGACGAATAACAAATTAATACAGAAAATATTCCATATTGTAGAAATTTAATCTTTAAATACAAGAGTACATTAGAAAGATAGCCATTTAACAAAAGGGGAAGCATATTTTAGTGGTCCTGAACTTAATCTTAATCTAGTAGTTGACGAATAACAAATTAATACAGGAAATAATATTCCAAATTGTAAGAATTTAATCTTAAAATACAGCAGTATATTAGAAAGACGCCATTTAACGAAAGGGGAAGCATATTTTAGTGGTCCTGAATTTAATCTTGATCTAGTAGTTGACGAATAACAAATTAATACAGGAAATAATATTCCATATTGTAAGAATTTAATCTTGAAATATAGCAATACATTAGAAAGATACTCATTTAACGAAAGGGGAAGCATATTTTAGTGGTCCTGAATTTAATCTTGACTTATGTTATGTGATAAACTGAGTGTTTTAAGACATATTTGTTAGGGCATTTTCTTGCATTTTTTGTCTGTTTCAACTCATAAGAGCATTTTTTTGTTTTATTCGGCCATTTTTGAGGCATTTTCATTTAATTTTGACCATAAATCGCCATTATTAACGTAAAATAATGTTTATTTTCTTTGATATTTTCTCTAGGCCTACATATTTTGTCCGTTAATACTCATAATTTTGAATAATATTTTAATCGTTTTTTTACACAAATATTGTCATTTTAACGTAGTACATCCCCTGTAATGGATCAGTCCAACCATCCCTTCAATACAGACTCCTCTATGCCTGCTAGTTCCGGATAAGAGTGGCCTTGTGGTGGACTACATGGAACTACATCAGGTAAAATAATTAATTAAAGTGTACTACTTAGAAAAAATTATATAAAATTAAATAAACTTGAATGTTAGTACTAGAATTTAATTTAATTGCTAGTCTAAATATTAAGTAGTACAAATCCTCTTTTCCTTCTAAGCCAGTTATGTAAGATCAATTTTTAGGGCATTTTTGAAAGATTTTTAGGTCATAAATGCATTATTTTAGGACATTTTTTCATGATTTTACAGGTCATCAAAATCCTAGCCCTAATCATTAGTGTACAAGTTCAGCACGAATTAATATTCTTAATGATGTTCCTACTATACCTGATCAGGCACCAAAAATGAAATATAAAGTTCCAATATCCTTATGATTTGTTGAAAATATTCATCGTTGCAAAGTTAGTAGAATGGCTGAGATTAAATATGAAATATCTTAAAAACGAGAGCGTTGTACTGCAATCCTCTCGCCAAAATCTAACATTTTACCATAGCTCCATTAAATACACGAGTATAATTACACATAGCCTTGTTTTCTCAAGCATTTTATCGCACCCACGAACAGGGAATCAATATCTGTTTCTCTTCTGGTTCAGTACACTTACACTACGTTAATTACGTCAGAAGAAGATGAAGAAAACCTCATCTTTGCCCAAAAGATCTGTGGCCAGTACGATATTGGAAGTACTGAATCGATAGGATGCATTTGTGGCTTGAGTCGTTGTTGCTTTTAGAGTAAGAGTCGCCGGTCGCCTTGGTGATGGCGAAGGCTCTCTGGCCAGCTAATTACTGGGAGACCTCGAGATGCGACATTTTAAACTCAAAATGAACAACTGCTTGTCTTAACTAAGTGATGTTCCAACCCCTTCATCCCCCTTTTCAACCTTCCGTGGTCCCTTAATTCCAAGTCTGCCTTGTTTTAAAAAACATTTTTACGACCAATTCCTTCAGAAAAACGAATTAGAGCGAGGTCGATTTTTAATTAATGAATTACTCCTCGTGCTTAATAATCTGAAGATAAAATGTCGCTAACATAAAAAAATTCTTTCCCTTAACTTTGAGTCATAAACTCATAATACACACACACTTAAAAATGTTAAAAGAATATATGTTACTACCTGATTTTCATAGGATATATTTGCAATAGTGATAGTATATTTTCATACCTCCCAACTATCTGGATTTAGGCGTGAGGCTCCGGATTTTTAAACCACTCTCCGAATGTACCAATTAATCATTTCTACACCTTGATTACACAACATTTACACTATATCACACAGAATATGTGTTATATGTCTTTCTCGTGTTAAATTTTATCGTACTAGTTAACATGTTTCAGCCTGTTATCTTCAGAACTCTATCGCTACTATCGCCTCATCACAGACAATGCGAAATAGTACCCGCACAGTCTATTATTCCTAGTACTCTCATCAACTCAAGGTTCGTGACTATACCCAGATCACATATAGATTGCTCATTCCTATGTTAAAATCGGTTGCACTTTGAAGAGAACAACCGGCAGGATCGCCACCTGTCTGCCGTAAACGAACACGAGATGGCAGTACAGTCGCTAATATAATTCAAATGGGAGTTAGACGTGACTCATTATGTAACAACTAGATGGCAGCATAGTAAACCTGACAAAAGTTGTTACCGTCAAAGCCTATAACGCAGAGCAATCTGGGTATATGTGATCTAGGCTCTATATATTAGACTGTGGTAATACTGTATTGCGTGTAATATTGTGATAGTTCTTTTTGAGAATTTATTATAATTTTACTGAGAGAGAGAGAGAGAAAGAGAGAGAGAGAAGGACCGGATTTGTGCAGCAACTTGTCAACGAACATTCCCATAATACGTTGACACAAAAAACCGATCTTCCTCTCGCTCAGTAAAATTTTAATAAATTCCCAAAAAGAACTAAGTTATCACAATATTACTCGTATCACAGTATTACCAACCTTTACCCTATTTCGAGTTATAAGAAGCTTCTCAGTATTGAAAACTGTGAAAATAAATGTTAATTCCTATCAAGATATTGTTTTAATTTCCGTCGTTAGTCCTGTAGGAGCATTATTTGAATATCACCTGAATCATGGGAACATACAACACCTGGATTCAAACCAATCAACTTCAGAAGCTTTGGGGCAGAGATCCCACGTCAGTAGCTGCAGCACTCCGTCCGTTCTTGCGTTTAAGGACCGGGCCACACGAAAAAATGCAAAACAAAAAAAAAAAAAGATATATGATCCTTCCCCCTCCCACCTTAAAACACCTCAAACTAACCACATGTTTCCACACCCCTTAAGAAATAAAATATAACAAAAAAACTCGATATAATTATAGTCCAGACGTAACCCTTTTGATATTGCCTTGGGCGCCCATCTGGTCGGAAAGATTTCTATAGGAACTCAAATGTTTAGGTGTGCGTGCATGAGGAGGAGAGAAAGAGAGAGAGACAGAGAGAGATACAAGGCTCTCATTGTTATAATGCGCGGGTGGAGGGCAACACAAAAAAAGGAATACATTAAAAAAGATTCTCGATAAAGAATAACAACAGCGGGATAGATGGAAGAAAGAAACAAAAAGAGTTAAAGAATAAAAGATTCACTTTTAAAAAAAGAAAAGAACAGATGAATGTGATTAAAAGGAACCATGGTCAAAGGTAAAAAAAATGAAATAAATGCAAGAGAGGTTTGAAAAAAGAATGAAAGACAAATGACGTATGAGATATATAGAATGGGAAAAGATTTGAGGCGAGGTGAAAACAAAAGAACTTCGCCTGGTGGCTTTTGAAAGGGGTGAGGGGTGAGGAGCATTAAAAAATTGTCTTGACGAAAAGACGTGATCTTTGGCTACGGATGTCAGAAGTTTAGACACTTACATGTCGTTTCTTTCATGTTATGCTGTAACTCTATTACAAAGGGGAAGGCTTTCCATTTGGCGTATTCTTGGCACAGGTAGTCAATACAAACATGGGAGAGACTTTCCCTTTTATCTGAAACGAACCGATATGGTTTACCCACCGCAGGAACACCCAGGTTTACACCAAGGTTAGGTTATGATATGAACCACTTCATTACTGTGTTCTTTCCTGTTATTAAATAGTCATCTTTTCAGCAGAGCAAGATTAAATAGGCCTACTGAAAGCACAGGAATTTTCTTTTCCTGTTGTTAAACAATTATTTTTCTACAATAAATGCAGGATCATATTCTGAAGTACTGGAATATGAAATGGCTATCTTTCTAATGGGCTGCTTTATTTCAAGATTAAATTCCTACAATATGGAATTTTATTTCCTGTATTAATTTGTTATTTGTCAACTACTAGATCAAGATTAAATTCAGGACCACTAAAATATGCTTCCCCTTTCGTTAAATGGCATCTTTCTAATATACTGCTGTATTTCAAGATTAAATTCTTACAGTTTGGAATATTATTTCCTGTATTAATTTGTTATTCGTCAACTACTAGATTAAGATTAAATTCAGGACCACTAAAATATGCTTCCCCTTTTGTTAAATGGCTATCTTTCTAATGTGCTGTTGCATTTCAATATTAAATTTCTACAATATGGAATATTTTCTGTATTAATTTGTTATTCGTCAACTACTAGATCAAGATTCAATTCAGGACTGCTAAAATATGCTTTCCCTTTTGTTGAATGGCTATCTTTCTATGTACTGCTGTATTTCAAGTTTAAATTCCTACAATATGGACTATTATTTCTTGTATTAATTTGTTATTTGTCAACTACTAGATCAAGATTCAATTCAGGACCGCTAAAATATGCTTCCCCTTTCGTTAAATGGCTATGTTTTTAATGTACTGCTGTATTTCAAGATTAAATTCCTACAATATGAAGTTTTATTTCCTGTATTAATTTGTTATTCATTAACTACTAAGTATAAATACTAAAGCAGCTATGTTTCTGGCTTATTACAAAAAAAAAATGGAATTTCATCAAAATCCTAGCCCTACTAATGATAAATATCTTTTAAAGGCTTTAAGATAATTTTAAACTAATATCCTTCAAAGCTATAAATAAAGATTAAACGTCTTAAAGCCTACCTCTTATTAGAGTTATAAATATTGGAGAAAATATATGAGTTATAATCTATTTTCTGATCTATTTAATATTAACTCTAACAATCATTACAATCGTTAGATAACATCAAATTTCATTTATCAATCAAACATTTTTGATAGGAAATGAAATATCTACAGTAAAATTCTTAGAATTTTTCGGATTGAAATTTGATTTAATCTACCTATAGATCCAATAATAACTGATATTAAAATAATGGTTCACATGAACATATTTATGGTTAGTGAAATTGAAATTAACATTAAGGGGGCAATTAAAGAACGATTTCAAGAGTTCTGGCAATATTATTTAATCTACACATTTCAGGGTACATCGGAGTGAAATTTGAAAAAATTAAAAATATTAGACTTACAGTTTTCATTTTTTACACAAACATTATTTAGCACATAGGATAAAAGGAGTATGTTGTTGTTTAGTTAACTGTCCGAAGACAGGTCTGAACAAGTGACACTAACAAGGCACCACTTATGAGGCAACTAGGCCAGGAGATGAGGTAGGGTGGATACTTCCTTTCCCTCTCCATTGCATGCATCGTCAATTAGCTACATATTACACTAGTCAGACTTCAGATGTATGAAACCAATTGTTCTTCCCCTGACACATATCATCAAGTGAGAATAACTGCATTTAATTTTAAGAACAGAATCTTTAGGTTGTATGTAACCAAAATGTCAAATGTCATTTTTGTATTTGAATAACGGTTTAGTCGAAAAAAATAATTTGTGTTTGAAGTTTGAATCCCTTTTATGGTAAAACTATTGGGTACTGACACGTATGAGTGGTAAGATGTCAAAGCAAAGAATAAGCCGAAAAAAATATTCCTTTGTCATTTCTTCGAAAAACGCTTCCTTTGTGTGATAACGTACAAGATTAACTGATTAAAAACGCATTTACAGTGTAACGGAACCTTCAGGGAAATCTGGCATCGCTGCACGTAAGGGTTGCTCGGCAAGTGTACACTGTTTATCTGCATTCTTACGTTGTATCTCAGCAGTAGCAAGTCTTATGCCAGTCTGTTCGTAGAATTCTAAACATGAAGTCAATTAAGGACAGTGCCAAAATTTACTAATCGTGAGTACCTATATGCTTTTAATTTATGGGGAATCAAGCATTACACTGTTGCAACGTATCTCTTAATAGAGACTCTGTTTTTCTTTCATAACCATTACAGATAGAGAAACGGTTATTTGAACTTATCTACTAGTTTTATTGATATCTATTACTAGTTCAAATTAATGCAGTTATATACTACCCTTTCACCCTGTACAAATAGTAGATATATAAATTTTTAGCTGAATTGTTAAATATTTTGTACATTTTTTTAAGTTTTTCATAAAAAAATTAATTTTAATTGTTTTTGATCTCATATAAAAATTACTTTTTTTTTAAACTAAAATTTTACTATTATGTTAACGCCTCAGGAGGAAAACAAAATAATAAAATGGCATTTTTATTTTATTTTGTTTTTGTTTGTTTTTAATATCTGCTAATAACATGATTATGGTTTTAATTTATAGCGAGCACTGTACTGCTCTCTCTTTGCTTTATACAGAAACCTAACCATTTTTCCTATTAACCTATTACTAAATATGCTAGTGGATTATAGTGATTTTCTTGTCGTTAGGTTGAATTTTCTTTTGCCAACTTTGTTTCGAATTTCGTACTGACAAACATAATAGAACTGACAGTTACTTTCTGTTATATTGGCAGCTTCATTAGCGTTTGAAAAAGCTGCCAACGTTCATGAAACAAAAGTTACTAGCGAGTGTTATTTCAAATTTGAACGTAATTAATAATATTAATATTAGTAAATAATATAATAATAATAATAATAATAATAATAATAATAATAATAATAATAATAATAATAATATAATAATAAGTAAATAACATACATATAAGGTGGTAAATTATTTGGTTTTCGGAGATCATACTACCCATTTCATGTAGTCAAAATACATTTTTAGGTTAGATCTCATTAATCGTAAACTGTTTAGTCAAACTAATAAATTTCATATTGACAGACAATATATATTTTAATATTAGATCAATCATAAATGAATGAATGAATAAATAAATAAACAGATACATACATACATAAATACATAAGTATATACATAAATAAATACATAAGTAGGTAAATAAATAATAATAATAATAATAATAATAATAATAATAATTATTATTATTATTATTATTATTATTATTATTATTGCTTTCGTATATTACATTGTGATTTTACTTGCTTTGGTGATGTCTGGTAACAGTTGGAAACATTGAAAAGACGACCATAATTATCTCTTTGGGAACTGATCTTACGTTAACGCCACTATACAGGCTAGGTTCAGCTCAAATAGTAATATAAGTTACAAGAGCGGTATGTTGACGTTTTCATGGTCGAGGAAAAGATTGAAAAAGCGAAACGTAGTTGAGCTTTTTTAATTTCCGAGAACATGAAAACAAACATACCGCTCGTGTATCGTACATTATTTTGTGCGAAGATCGTTTATTACATACCTGAAAGACGAATTTCTAATTAGTTGCAATGAAATCTCCATGTTGGTTTCTGTTTAATGACGCCAACTTCGGAACACCAAAATATCTTTCAACATTGTTGCTGTAAAATGTTTTCTGTGTTTACTATACTCCAGCAGGCCGTGATATACGTCTGTCTTCCCCCCCCCCCCAGTCTATAAATGCGAACTTAAAACAAGCGGTAAGGTTATGTAATGATTTATTTTTCATTTTAATATTTTAACAATATTATTTATATAACATATTGCAGTAATAACATCGGCATCTGGAATCTCGTTGATTTTTTCACGGCTTCCTTAATGTTACTTGTATCAGGAATGCAATAAGTTTCGTGGAGTAGTAGATTTTATTTAATTTTTGCAGATATTTAAAAACAATAATTAACATTGCAATTTAGGTGAAATTGCAGTGGTAAGTTTCCAATTTATAATTATTACTATGTTAAACGTCTCTAAAAATAATATGTTAAAAGCCTAAAGCAGTAAAATGAATGTCGCGCTTAAGCGGTAAGAAGAGGGAAATTGTTATGCGTGTTACGTTGGGAACACTGAATGTGGTATTTCACACTTACCGCGTATTGGTTCTGTGCGGAAAATAAGCAAATACGCACGATCTCGCACAATAGTAATATACGTTACAAGAGCGGTATGTTGACGTTTTCATGGTCGAGGAAAAGATAGAAAAAGCGAAACGTAGTTGAGCTTTTTTAATTTCCGAGAACATGAAAACAAACATACCGCTCGTGTATCGTACATTATTTTGTGCGAAGATCGTTTATTACATACCTGAAAGACGAATTTCTAATTAGTTGCAATGAAATCTCCATGTTGGTTTCTGTTTAATGACGCCAACTTCAGAACACCAAAATATCTTTCTTCAACATTGTTTCTGTAAAATGTTTTCTGTCTTTACTATACTCCAGCAGGTCGTGATATACGTCTGTCTTTTTTTTTCCCCAGTCTATAAATGCGAACTTAAAACAAACGGTAAGGTTATGTAATGATTTATTTTTCATTTTAATATTTTAACAATATTATTTATATAACATATTGCAGTAATAACATCGGCATCTGGAATCTCGTTGATTTTTTCACGGCTTCCTTAATGTTACTTGTATCAGGAATGCAATAAGTTTCGTGGAGTAGTAGACTTTACTTAATTTTTGCAGATATTTAAAAACAATAATTAACATTGCAATTTAGGTGAAATTGCAGTGGTAAGTTTCCAATTTATAATTATTACTGTGTTAAACGTCTCTAAAAATAATATGTTAAAAGCCTAAAGCAGTAAAATGAATGTCGCGCTTAAGCGGTAAGAAGAGGGAAATTGTTATGTGTGTTACGTTGGGAGTACTGAATGTGGTATTTCACACTTACCGCGTATTGGTTCTGTGCGGAAAACAAGCAAATACGCACGATCTCGCACAAAAGTATTTCAACACTCCTTCCGTAAGACAGGTACTTATATATTAACCTTCAAATCTCTACATAGAAAAAACTGTTTTATAGTGGCGAAATACTTCACAAATCTTATGGCATTACCCTGGATTGAATTTTATATCCTCTGCTAGGAAACAGCTAGCTTACGATGTAACTTGTTTAACAAATAAGTGCTATTCTTTGTTGTAATCTATTATCAATCTAGTTCGTTTCATGCACTTGGTTAAGCTAGTCTATATTTACCCCTGCAGTGAGATGAGAAACTTCTTTTCGGTCTCGGTAATATGTCTGACTTGGGAATATATTTAAAGCTCTGGTTCTGTTTAACGGCACCGGTTCAACTGTTTATGTCTGTGCAATATGTTTAATAAAAAATTCCTCCTGGCAGACTGGAGGCCGTGGCGGAAGAGATGGTTTACTTGCGGTTGTGGTAAAGGAAGAAAATCACAAAGCGGTGGTTTGAGGATGGGTTAGGTTGCCATGGTACAATGTAAACAAAGGCTACTATCGCTTCTCAGATGTTAAAAGATCACAACTTTAAAATGATCCTGTCCATTAACAACAAGTCTTTCCTCCTCCTAACCCCACCCGAATCTATAGGGTATTCAGTAAAGTATGCTCTTCAGAAGTGAAACCAGCCCAGGATGTTGATAGGTTTACATTGAGAAATAAGAAAGAATTATGGATACAGATCAGTTCTGAATGAATGAATGTGTCTTTTTTACTTGTTAATGTTCTTGAAATCAGACAAATTTATTATATTGCTTCATACATAAAAATCGTAATAAATTCAAATTGTATTCCGCTACCTATCGTAGCTCCCAAAGTGCATCACGATGCTGGGTGGGCACCGGTCCCATACACTGGCCGAAATTTCATGACAAAATTTCTTTTCCCATGAGGACTCGAACCAGAGCGCATTCCGTAACACGAGTCCTAGGCGGGGTGCCTTAGACCACGACGCACGGCGCGGGACAACAACAACAACAACAACAACAACAATAATAATAATAATAATAATAATAATAATAATAATAATAATGTAGCACGTATGGGCGAATCCAGAAATGCATATAGAGTGTTAGTTGGAAGTCAGGAGGGAAAAAGACCTTTGGGGAGGCCGAGACGTAAATGGGAAGATAATATTAAAATGGATTTGAGGGAGGTGGGGTATGATGATAGAGACTGGATTAATCTTGCTCAGGATAGGGACCGATGGCGGGCTTATGTGAGGGTGGCAATGAACCTCCGGGTTCCTTAAAAGCCATTTGTAAGTAAGTAATAATAATAATAATAATAATAATAATAATAATAATAATAATAATAATGTAGCACGTATGGGCGAATCCAGAAATGCATATAGAGTGTTAGTTGGAAGGCCAGAGGGAAAAAGACCTTTGAGGAGGCCGAGACGTAAATGGGAAGATAATATTAAAATGGATTTGAGGGAGGTGGGATATGATGATAGAGAATGGATTAATTTTGCTCAGGATAGGGACCGATGGCGGGCTTATGTGAGGGCGGCAATGA
Organism: Periplaneta americana; assembly: GCF_040183065.1. Taxonomy (NCBI): domain Eukaryota; kingdom Metazoa; phylum Arthropoda; class Insecta; order Blattodea; family Blattidae; genus Periplaneta; species Periplaneta americana. The sequence continues at coordinate 39,218,407 of NC_091131.1, read as the reverse complement.
ACCTCCGGGTTCCTTAAAAGCCATTTGTAAGTAATTGATAATAATAATAATAATAATAATAATAATAATAATAATAATAATAATAATAATGTAGCACGTATGGGCGAATCCAGAAATGCATATAGAGTGTTAGTTGGAAGGCCAGAGGGAAAAAGACCTTTGAGGAGGCCGAGACGTAAATGGGAAGATAATATTAAAATGGATTTGAGGGAGGTGGGATATGATGATAGAGAATGGATTAATTTTGCTCAGGATAGGGACCGATGGCGGGCTTATGTGAGGGCGGCAATGAACCTCCGAGTTCCTTAAAAGCCATTTGTAAGTAAGTAAGTAATAATAATAATAATAATAATAATAATAATAATAATAATAATAATAATAATAATGTAGCACGTATGAGCGAATCCAGAAACGCATATACAATGTTAGTTGGGAGGCCGGAGGGAAAAAAACCTTTGGGGAGGCCGAGACGTGGATGGGGGGATAATATTGAAATGGATTTGAGGGAGGTGGGATGTGATGATAGAGACTGAATTAATCTTGTTCAGGATAGGGACCAATGGCGGGCTTATGTGAGGGCGGCAATGAACTTCCGGGTTCCTTAAAAGCCAGTAAGTAAGTAAGTAAGTAAGTAAGTAAGTAAGTAAGCAAATAATAATAATAATAATAATAATAATAATAATAATAATAATAATAATAATAAAGAATGACCTTACATTGAAATAAATGGGATCATTAGTTTGTATTGAAACTTGGATTATCAACACAGTTGAATAATTTTTCTTTTTTGAGGGGGAAATTAGTTGTGACAAATTAAAGCAAAATCTATTTCAAATCTAAAAATAATAGAATATTGTGATTATTTAGCCGATGAAAGTTTTGAACTAATCAAGTTTTTATAGAAATTCCTAGCTTGATTTAAATTTTCCTACACGGTTGAAGCTCTGTCTACCTGAAGACCTTTTCTGACAGCGATGTCAGTGAAAACCTATAAAAATATCAACGGACAGTTTTCTCAAAACTTCTACATTTATACGAGTACCATTCCATTCCGTTACCGAATTATCAGCACCTTGTCCTTTCCAAATAGCCACTGTAGTTTACAAAAATCACAGGAGGTATTCAAAATAAAACGCACTGTGTACAACTACAGCGAGAGCTGCAGATGGAGTTGCATGTACTGCGTGCCGCATTGTGCGTTGTTACTAAATCATATAAATTAAATGCTTGGCGTGGTGCACAGCCAAATAATTAAAGCAAGCTCGTTGTAAAAACGTCATTCTCTCAGTTCGATTATTCTGAAACCAAATTAAACGCAGTTGGTGTTCGTATTTTTTTTACAGAAGAATAACCAAGTGTCAATTAAACATCAGGTAAATGGTTTTAGTTCGAATTCCACAGCTAATTAGGGAAGCGATACTTGCTTCTATACTGCGGCAGACAGAGTAAGTAGAACCTTGGCTAACAGTATAGTTTTACAGTAATTAAAAACAATCCAAGAATAGTCTGTTCTTTTAATGAATGATTTAAAATTTTCGTGCATTTAATATTCATTCATTTTTCATTCATAGTGTTCTGTCCAAGGGCAGGTCTTTCACTGCAAACCCAGCTTTCTACAGTCTTTCCTATTTTCTGCCTTCCTCTTTGTCTCCTCATATGATCCATATATCTTATTGTCGTCTATCATCTGATATCTTCTTCTGCTCCGAACTCCTCTCCCGTTCACCATTCCTTCCAGTGCATCCTTCAGTAGGCAGTTTCTTCTCAACCAGTGATCCAGCTAATTCCTTTTCCTCAGCATCATTCATTCTTCATCCACTCTTTCCAACGCAGCTTCGTTTCTTATTCTGTCTGTCCACATCACACGCTCCATCCTTCCCCATATCCACATTTCAAATGTTTCTAGTCGCTTCTCTTCATTTCGTCGTAATGTCCATGTTTCTGTCCCATATAATGCCACACTCCACACAAAGCATTTCACTAGTCTCTTCCTTAGTTCTTTTTCCAGAGGTCCGCAGAAGATGCTCCTTTTTATATTAAAAGCTTCCTTTGCAATTGAAGAGTCCACTGCAAGAATAATGGGTGTCATTTGGAATACATTTTGCAAGAGAAGCAATTGAAAGTTTGAAATGCTTACTGCTCAAAGCTTAACTGTGACTTTCCGATCATTACTGGACAATGACTATCAGTGTTAGTTGCCATATAACTCTCTATGTACATTCTATATGTCTTTTAAGCTATGCATTGACAGTCTTGGTTCATTTCCGACAAGAAAGTGACATCCATCATTCTTGCAGTGGACTCTTCAATTGCTTTCCTCTTTTTTTGACTCCTTAGCAGCAGCTTATGTTACTGTTTATAGTACATCCGAAGCTGTCCACTTGCTCTTCTCCTATGCTGACTTTGACTCGTTGTTTCATATAAAGGCATTTAATATAAAGAATAATTTTTTCGGCTCCAGATCTCTTTTAATTGGTTATTTTAGAACTTTATCAACTGCTATGATTATCTAGAGTTGGAATGAGATGAAAGTGATAATGCCAGCGAAATGAGAGTAAATGAGAGTAAAGTGAAAGTAGTGAAAGATTATCAGTTTCAATGTGAAATTTATGTAGAGCCTATATATGTATAATTATGTGGGTTGTAATGGAAAATTACGTTCAAGCGAGTTTTGGGATCACAGTCTTCAATTGCGTGATGGAAAAATACATGTCATATACATGATGCTGTTTATTATAAAATAGAGACAAGAATTGCTCATAATTCGGTACGAAATTAAAGAACTCCAATGTTAACAAGGATTTTATAATCTGTCAGTTACTCTTTCAAAACGGAACGTTATAAAAAGCGTTATTAATTTTATACGAGAAGAACATGGGAGGAGGAAACGCTGGTGAAGTAATTCTAAAGAAAAAAAAACTACAGAGCGTAAAGATGAAAGAAAAATTGAAAATGGTCATATAAATCTGTCACTCTAAATGAATGATGAAAAGCTTAGCAATAAAAAATAAATGGAGGTAATTTCTTTCTTCCGGTGTTACCATTAACACGTGTACCTGGGTTTCTAAGAGATTTTGTTAAGATTGCTGGGGTTATCCTTGAAAAAAATAACGCAAAACACGGACAGGAAGTACGAAATTAGGGTCTGAAGGGATAAGGTCACCACTGTCAATCAATAAAAATAAACTCTAACAACATTTTTTTTTGTTTCCAATTTGGTTGAAATCAAACCTGCTTTCACGGCATGGAACACTTGTTAATTTATACCCTACTTATTAGAGTAAAAACCCATATTCGCCAGTCAATTCAGGAAGAAGGCATTTAAAAGGGTTATAGATCAGAATCTCAACGGAGAACAGTTATTTTTATGCATTCTGTGTGCAAACAGAGAAGCCCACTTTTAAAGGTTTTTTTTTAAGGTCATCCCCATTTTCCGCCTTCCCCACACCTTGGATATCCAACCTCTAAACCCCCAGTTCTAACCGCAAAACCCTATTACAACACAGATGATCCAATGCATAAGGCTTCCATTAAATTATACCCTAGGAAGCTCTTAATACTACAGAATGTTATGGACCATTTAAATGCTAAACTCCCGGTCAAAACAAATTTATAAATTATTTAAAGACGGTTCACAAGATAGCTATCTTAAGAAGTATCTCAGTCTTAGAAGGAACCGCACGTAAAACTTCGTTGGTTCGATTCTGAACACAAATATTTTAATTCATTAATTTACAGTATACCTTCAGATCTTACTGAAAACTGTATCAAAATAACAAGAAAAACTTTATCAAGAAATGAATCCACAGAGTCGCGGAAATAAGTAAGCTTGTAATTATTTCTGGATTAAGAAAAATACAGTTGTAACAAAATTATATTTCAATACATTTTAAATTATCAGAAAGATAAATGTGTCAAAAGAGATATTAATATATTATGCCTAGTAAATAAGACAAGCATACTAGGAGACAAATTCAGTTTCTATAGTGATTAAGAATAATACAGAGTCTTCCAGAGGAAGCTACTTATCCATGAGTAATGTGCATTTGATGTCAACTTAAAATGACTTAAATGATAGGAACACCCCTAAGGTAAATGTGTTGTGTCTCCTGAATGCAGAATTTGTTATCGTTCCTTTCATTTTTTTCGAACAATTCAATTTCCAGCGTGAATTACTATGACATGCTGACACTGTTTGTCATTCTAGAGTTGAACAGAATGAACTTCTTGACTCTTGAAACACATTTCCAATTAGATGGGGCTCCTCCCCATTACTAATGTAATGTTCGAGCCTTGCTAGACGAAGTGTTTCCAGGCAGGTGGATCGGTCGCACAGGTCCAATCCGTTGGCCTCCGCGATCACCAGATTTTACTCCCCTGGACTTCTTTTTCTGGGGATTCATTAAGGATCGTGTATACGCAACTAAGCTACGCACATTCCTGAATTAGTGGAACGATACAAATGGTTACGCCTAAGATGCTCACCAGAGTCCATGAAGAGTTGATACGTTCCGTACATGTGTGCATTCAGCAGAACGGAAGACATCTTGAAAATTGTACACCATAATGTGTCAACAATTGGAAGTGTTTTTATATTTATGTATTTTAATAAAGGTTTAAAACACTAACCATACATTCTCAGTCATTTAAAATTAGATTATGTAGGAACATTTTAAATGCACAGAATTAGCTTTTTGTAGCTATAATTTTTTATTATTTTCAAAAATATAGTTATTACTTTGTTGTTTCCATTAACACTAATTTCTAGGTAACTATCATTGTTTCAATGCAACCCATACTGATTATACAAATTGTTGTAAGGCTTTAAATGATTATATATACAGTATGTACTTTTTCTGTGAACTATAATATAATAAATATCACGTGTATACAAATTGTACTATTCCTTCAGTTTTGTGATTGTATTAATATGTATGCAATCTTTTTTCTTAAGTTAATACTTGTATATATATTTTCCTGTATGTGCTTTGATCCTAGTTGAGTGGAAGAGAAGGCCTGATGGCCTTAACGCTGCCACGGAAAATAAACTATATTATTATTATTATTATTATTATTATTATTATCATCACCATCATCATCATCATCATCATCATTAGGCCTATTATTATCGTTTCCATGGCAGTTTATGCAGGATGAAGGAATTAAATTGATATAAGGTCCCTGAGACAAATAACGCCATATATATCTTTAATGCCACCCTATTAGTTCTTGTTAACGACACCTGATTTCGATAGTGCAATACTGTAGCCTGCATTCGCTTGTCATGTAGTGATGAAATGAGTTACTGTCCGCTGACACTTACGAGTGACATGATATTTCACAATTTTGCTATTGTGTGTTGATAGTGAAAGGCTGCTCTTATATCAAGGTAAGAGGCAATATTTTATTTTGTGTGCTGAGCAAATAATAACTATATTAAACTATATATTTCGGTGATCCTTAAACATTCTTCTATGCAGAGAAAGTATTTGCTATCTATAAAATTTTAAAATGTTAGAGAAACAGGCATGTCATGTTATCAAGTACATAGTAGCGCTTTAACGCCACGTTGCGTTAGGCCTATAGGTCTACAGATAAAATTTTAAGTTATGTTAGTACGATACTCATTTGTTTAACGATAGTCCTCAGTTTTTTAAAGTACTTTCATTGCTGTTATATTCATATTATGTGAGGTATTTACATGATATGTGTGGAAACATAAGGAAAAACACTGACCTTTCAACTTACAAATGTACAGAATGTGCACAGTGATGATATTGGTTCAAATGCTTATCAAACTCTTAATTTTTTTGTTTTACTCGTGGAAAACATTCGTATTTAACTAAGGTTAATGCTATTGTGTTTATAACTTTCTACTGTCTCTCGTAAGGAGTTACCGGAAAATCTATTTTCCTAATCCATCTGTGTTTCAGCTTCAGATCAAGAATATTTCATTAGTGATTTTGTACTTTTTATTAACAGAAACTCAAATGTAGTTTCTTAGTTCAATTTGTGTTCCTTAGGAAAAATAATTAATTAATAATTATAAGTGTATAGATTACTAGAAAATAGTGGCGTTAATTGGACAAGCTGTTCCTAATAACGCCAGTATATAAAATTTTCCTATTTGAGTTGTAATTCTTCTCCAGTATATAATATCACCATTTTTATTATGCTATTTTATAAAGATAAGATTAAAGTTTCTTTGTCATAACTTTTGTCTTTGTACGTAAGTTATTTCCAGAGCAACAGTGATTTAAGTGTTAAGGTGGCGTTATTTGGTACGTGTACCTTACGATTTAGAGTTTTGAAAAATTGAAAGAATCACTCCCGCAAATTTTCCCCACACATTTTCTTGATTTTCATCCGTGTGTGATATGCCGATATCGTAAATTTTATCAAATTTATTTTATGGAGGGTGTTCTAAATTACCAAGTGAAGCTCAAAGATCAAATAAACCGTCTAGCGCTCTAGCGCATTTTCTTACTTTGTGTCCAAGTGGAGCTGGAAGCGCTCTCCTCTGGCCAGAGTGTGACAAATGTGACGCCCGGCTAGCCATATCGCACACCTGACGGCCAGTAATGGATGCGCGTGTGTGTCGCCATGCCGCCATGAGAAACCCCAACAAAACGCCTGACCCAAAGTCACTTCGTTGCCATAAATCACCCTGGGATTGAACCCTGCTTCCCGAAAGAGAAATCGCCAAATTGCCTCAGACACGCCCACTCAATGCAAGTGTCCAAGTATATACGTACTGAGCCCCAGAATTCTGAATTTATGTCACTATATTGTCCGAAAGTCTTCTTGAACAGTGTTAAATTGTTCTCTTTATTCCTCCTTAATTGGAATTTACTTCTATAACCACTTTCACTTACAACAAGAACATGGAATATGAATCTTCACAGTTTTCTGATGGTTAAAAGAAGGAATTATTATTCCAAAAATGTTGTTATGGAAGAAATATCCAGTTATCATGCTAATACAGACTAAATATATCAGAAGAAATAAAACAGATACAACAATAAGAAAGAGGAACATGATATGTTAATGGACAGACCTAATGGTTCTAATTCAAAGGCAAAGCTCTTTTTTATTTTCTAGACTCATTTTCACTGTGTATTTCTCTTTCTGACGAATAAAAATTATTTGTATTACATAGCTGAACTCTTCCCATAAGTTCTCCCATTTTCCTTTTGTTGTGTTCTACATAGGTTCCTGTCCACATGGAGCAGTGGTATGAGGAGGAGGATGGAAAGATGCTAAGGTAAATATTTGGGTCTGAGAGGGATGAAGTTATAGGAGAAGAGGAAAAGAAAACCTAGCCTAATATAACCTAATCTAAGTTACACGACGCAGAACTTCATGTATTGTATTCTTCATGTAACATAATTAGGAACATTGAATCCAGACGTTTGAAATGGGCATGGCATGTAGCACATATGGGTGAATCCAGAAATGCATATAGAGTGTAAGCTGGGAGACCTGAGAGAAAAGATCTTAGGAGAGGCCGAGATTTAGATGGAAGGATAATATTAAAATGGATTTGAGGGAGGTGGAATATGATGGTAGGGACTGGATTAATCTTTCTCAGGATAGGGACCAATGACGGGTTTATGTGAGGGCGGCAATGAACTTCCGGATTCTCGAAAACCTATTTGTAAGTAAATATTATTGTCACTTATCATTCAATTTTTTTGGCTAATATACTTCTCTCCAACTTGTCTAAAACAGTTGTCCAACCAGTGAGGCAATAATATAAAAACGTTGCAAATGCACATTTGAATAACGGGAGGTTTGAGAATAAAAACGTTACATCTGTGCAAATGAAACGTTTTTACACTGAAAAAAATTAAAAACTGACATTATTAAGGTCAATTAATTCAAATTTGAAGGAAAATCATCACCAGCCATACACGAAGGGCTGAATAAAGGATTCTGACCATAAATGGCGAAAGAAAAAAGATTTAGGTTACGAACAAAACGTTTTTTCTTCCTCCTGAAAAATTGTAAAATGTGGTTTGGAACGTTTTTAGAGGCACCTCTTCATATCAGAAGAAATATTAAATTATTTTGGTAACAAAGAAAAATTACCAGAAGAAAAACGGAAATACCATGGTAACAAAGAATAACACCAGAAGAAAAAATTGACTTACTATGGTAACAGAGAGCAACATATCTAAAGGAAAATCATTACTATGGTAATAGAGAGGAACATAAAAGAAAAATCGAGTTACAGTGGTAAAAGAAAGTAACATATGAAGAGAAAATCGAGTTATTGCGACAACAAAGAAGAAAAATCGACTTACTATAGCAACAGAAAATAACATAAAAATCGGCTTACTGTGGCAACAAGGAGTAACATGTCAGGAGAAAAATCGACTTACTATTGTAACAGAGAATGATATATCAGGAGAAAAATAAAGTTACTGTTACAACAAAAGGTCACAAATCAGAAGAAAAATGGACTTCTTATGATAAAAAGGGGTAACATACTAGAAGAAAAATGGAGTTCCTGTGATTGCAAACAGTAACTTATCAGAGAAAAATAAAATTATTACTATGATAAAAAGAGGTAATATGTCAGAAGAAAAATCTAATTACAGTACTATGGTAAATTTAGAGCAAAATAAAAAAAAAAACACGTTACTATGGTAACGAAGATTAACATATCAGAAAAAATCCTGTTACTGTGACTATTACACTTTTACTATGTCATACTACTTTTGACCAATAAAATGGTACAGAATTACGTGTTTCAACCAATCACGGCTACTTATCCTACAATTTTTTATCACCTCTCTGACATTTGTTTTTTATCACCTTCCTAGCGTTTGTTTGCCAACATTGTACTCTGAATAGGCATAATTGTATCTTTTAAAATGATTAATGTTTATTTCATCATTCTTAATTATAACTTTTCCATCATTTATCTTGTTTATCAGTCACGTCTTAGTGACTGTTTAATATATATTGATAACTGAAGTGAAATGCAAATGTTTTAATAAAAATGAAACTGAATCAACAAAGTCTTCTTGATTAGTAATCGTTCATAGAGTTCAATGTATGTTGTATAGTTGGCACAACTGATAACAAGAAAAAAGCTGATCATAACACACTACTGCCATCTAGCGGAATATTTGTAATGATGAGATGGTAGGCTAAAATAATACATTTCCAAGACAGTTTAGTACGGTACATATTTTAGTAAGTCAATATTTTATTGTATTAGAGTACTTATTTCTTATAATCTTTATATACTCTCTTCTAATCGTGTAATAGTCAATTAAATCCCTCTCGAGTTTTGATTTTTCTCTAGGTAAATCAAAATCTCTAGTGAGATTGCTATAGATGGAAATAAAAAGGACAAACGCTCAATTATTTTCGTAACAAGAGTAAGGTAGCATAGAAAAATCGAGTTAGTAAAAAGAAGTAACATGAGAGAAGTAAACTAGTTACTACTTTACTATGGAGTAATATATAAGGAAAATCGAGTTACTGTGGTAACAAAGAGTAACATTTCAGAAGATATATCTTGTGAACATTGTGGTTAAGGTTAATAAATAAGAGAAAATATTTCAATATTAGAATGCGTTTCTAAAACTTCAAATATTTCTTTTTTCAGCTGTGCTTTAGAGTAAAAAAATAGCCAAAAGAAAATATTCTCAGAATTAACTTTGTTAAGGTTTAATCGCAATAGGTACAACCGAGCATCATGCCCATAAATCTGATAGCTACAGCCCGCAACATATTAATAATCAGATAATGCGCGTAATAAATACTGAAGCAGAGGGATTTTTCTGCCTGACGTGAAATTCTTACAAACAATCTTTGATTATGCTAAACCCCGTGCGTTTGCACTAGGCCGGCTGCGCCAGCCAAGATTTACTTCTTTTTATTTTAGCCTGTCCTCATTGCATACAAGAATAAATAACACCGCCCTCGCTGTACACGATGTTTCTAATTAGATAGGTACAATCTTTTTCCTATTTTTTTTTTTCTGGGACTACAATTCAGCAGTTGTAAATGAAGTTTTACAATATCGGTCAGATATTTATACAGATATTTAGGTATTTGCAAATTTACGAACAAGTATAACGGTATGTCTCCGTAAGAATGAACATTTTCTCCATAAATAGTTGAGGACTTTCTGTTTATATGACGTCATTCCATTTTCGACCAATGAAGTGTAATGAAATTTTGAATTCCAACCAATCACAGTCACACTTTGCGATAATTTTTGCAGCTAGATTTATCACTATCAATTTATCGCATGGTCGTTCTTTTGTTTAGTCGTTGTCGCCAACTGTTTCTCAGTAAATTGATGATCATGAATATATTTAGATGCAACTACACGGTTAAACTTTTCTTTCAACTTTAAAGCAATGAATGCAAGATTGATATTTAATACTAATTAATATATTTACGCAGTGAAGACAATGTTCAAAACGGCGCACCATGTAGACACAAAATCTTCATGCATCTTAATTGAACGTATGTTTTAAACTTGATTCTTTCAATATTCTTCCCAGATTGCACGGATACGCGATTGGACTATTGAACTGTGTAGATGCAGCTTTAAGTTCCGTTACACACTACAGCGAGAATGCGTTTGCCGTGCTATAAAAAATGCTTTCGTGTAGCACTGATTGTAAGTAACGGTCGAAATAAGGCACAGCTGACATTGATCCTGCTTCCACAGGTAACTTAACCTATAACAATTGTAGCCTATAAAATTTATATTTTGTGAATGAAATGAAATAATTAATAGAAAGTCAGATGTTCAAATTTATGTAACATCTCGCATATCAGACCCAATGACCTTGCATGGTAATAATAAGGTCTTTGATCAAACTGCCTTCCGTATGCGTAATAAAATTCGTGTTTTAATTAGGCCTATATATACAGAGATGGTTTCACTGTGTAGCAACATTTCTCGCTGTGAATACATAAGCATTGGTATATAGCTGTCCCCACTGTTACTGTTAAATTAAATTATGATTTCAGAAGATAATGAAAATGTATTTATGTTATAATAATAAGAGAAAAGTGCAGTATATGTAATTAGCATTGTTGAATCTGTATTTCACTTTTAGCAATTGGCATTACTGAATAATAACATCGAATTTCTTTATTGCAGTAATCGATATTCATCTACAAGTATTTCAACTTCACAATGTCTGAATAGGTTAAGTATTCGTTAATATACAATTATTAACATTTTGTGATCGAATTTTAGGGATATATTATTTAAATTTTTATTTTAATCACGAAATAGTCCTAATAAATATCACTCGAGGTCTGAGATTTCCCAGACAAATCTCAGACCTCTCGTGACATTACTACAGATAATAAGTGCAATAAAATAAAACATTTATAGAGTGTTCAACACTCGCAAATATAATGAAATCTACAAAACTGGTACCAATATTAAAATAACTAAAGCGAGAAGCAAGTTACCTCCAGTCTAGTAAAAGAAGGAAAATCTTCAGAAATAAAAGAGATACTGAAATACGAAACTTACAGTATTCTTTAAACTGTTATGCATAAAAATATACAATACAACGGTTAAGTACAATTGCTTGGACATGGTTTTGCGTGCATACAACGATTCGAACACTTGGGAAGTCCATTGCTGCGTCATAGGTTCAACAGTGTTTCGTTTCACAGTTGGAATGCGACAAATATTTTCGAGTCGAAAAATATTTCATAATACCGGATTTTTTAAGCTAGATGCCCTTCACTGTTGCGTAAATATTGTGTACCAAACATGGCTATGCCAATGGGCATAAACTGTACTGGTTATAGAAGATTCATCAACGGAAACTCGAGAACAGGAAGGTAAAATGTTACTCATTCAGCGCTATTACCCGTATAAAAACAATAGGGAATTCTCCAATGTCTTCAGAATTCATAGAATTCTAAACACGAAATTTGAAATGTACAGCCTGTTAATATATCCTTATTTCGGAAGCTATAATGGTTAAAGATTAATTCCATACGAATCACTTTTCATATACGTAACCATATTCGTTTTTAATATATTGGTGCTTTTATTATTACATAGAAATCATTTTTAACCTGGGTCTCGCCATCCGAGGCTGCTCTGGGACATCGGTTCGATTCCCGTTTCGACAGACTACCTGTTCGGTTTTCTCCGAGGTTTTTCACAATAGAAGAGGTGGATTCCAAAGTGTCCTAAATCCTCTTTGTAAGATTTTAACTTGCTTTGTTCGTGTTTTAATTTATCCTTTTGAAGCCTATATATAACTCTGTAAGTTTATTTAACAGTCCCTCCTAAGTCTTGCCTTGAAAAAAAAAAAAAAAAAAAACATATGCAGAAACTAAGGGCGTCAAATTTAAGGACTTTTTGCTTCTATTACGATGACAACTATGGCGAGAAACTTAATTTGCATGGATACGAGTTTGCAAATGCTATAAAAAATTCAAAAACTTCTTTTCATCTCGAGGTATTCTTACATCCTTTTGATCCAAAACTGATAAAAGCTCTGCGAAAAAAAAGAGTATATTTTGAATATTCCATCAATAAGTACGGTACATATTTCAATGAGTATTTTTTAATACTGAATTTCAGCTAGTTGTACGCAATTGTCTAAAAACAAATTCAGTATCCATCTGTGGCTGTTGTATTTATTTTGTGTTTAGTTTCTTCCGGGAAATATATAAAAAACTATTATTTAAAACTGTGCCAACTTAACTGTGTGCACGCAAAAACAAACTCAGTATTTGTTGTAGTCTATCACAAGTTTTCCATGAGTCCTTTAATACACTAGAATGAATAAAATTTCTTTTTGTCAAGTGATGTCGATCAAAAATCAAGCTTCCTTATAAATTACTCGATTGTATCTCTGGCTGTTGTTATGTCAACATCTTGGCCTTGCAAACTACTGTTCAAAGTGTTTTAAGTGTTCGAAAAATATATCAGCAAGGAAGGCCAGTCTAAGAAGCCAAAGAGAATTGGAAAATATGTTTGTGCGAGATCGTGCGTATTTGCTTGGTTTCCGCACAAAACCAATCCGCGGAAAGTCTAAAATTCCACATTCAGAATTCCCAACCTAACACACATAACAATTTCCCTCTTCTTACCGCTTAAGTGACATATTGATTTTACTGCTTTAGGCTTTTAACATATTATTTTTAGAGACGTTCAATATAGTAATAATTATAAATTGGAAACTTACCGCTGCAATTTCACCTAAATTGCACTGTTAATTATTGTTTTTAAATATTTGCAAAAATTAAGTAAACTCTACGATTCCACTAAAGTTACTGCAATCGTGATGCAAGTAACATTAAGGAAGCCGTGAAAAAATCTCCTTGACCGGCAAAATTAAACTTGCCGATGTTGTTACTGCAATATGTTATATAAATAATATTGTTAAAATATTAAAATGAAAAATAAATCATTATATAACCTTACCGTTTGTTTTAAGTTCGCATTTATAGACTGGGGGGGGGGGGAAGACAGACGTATATCACGGCCTGCTGGAGTATAGTAAACACAGAAAACATTTTAAAGCAACACTGTTGAAGATAAATATTTTTGTTTTGCAAATTTGCCGTCATTGATCAGAAACCAAGATGAAGATTTCATTGCAACTAATTAGAAATTCCTCTTTCAGGTATGTAATAAACGATCTTCGCACAAAATAATATACGATACACGAGCGGTATGTTTTCTTTCAATTCTCGGAAATTAAAAAAGCTCAACCACGTTTCGCTTTTTCAAACTTTTCCTCGAACATGAAAACTTCAACATACCGCTCTTGTAACGCATATTACTATTGCATATTCCGATTTCTCATTTTGCTTTTATCGGTATATTGAAAGTTGGGTGGTATCCATTGGTTTTGAGTAAAATTGTCGTTTTACATTTTACAGGGATTTGTGTTTTTGAATGGAATTAAACACCGGTACGGCAGTGAACAAATGTCTTGCCAAAAAGTGGGTTGCACCTTGAAAAAAATTTGTGAACCATTGCTGTAGATAAATACCAGGTTAAGGAAAGGAATTTTCAGCGCTTTTAGAAGTTATAACTTTTTATAGGCCTAAAATTTATATCGTATCTGGTAATAGTGAAATGTTGTCGAGATAAGAACGAAACAAGAAATCTAAGTACATGAAGACGACCAGCTCAGAAGCGGAAAATAACGTGAAATATTTCTGGGCTCTAACCCCGGTTCCGATTTGAAGGCACATGGTTTAAAATGGAAGGAAGTGTTGGTTTTTGTGTGTCATTAAATAAGCTGCATCACGTGCCTAAATGTTTCCTTCTTCCTAGAAATGGAAGTGATTGAGAGGGAAGCTCTCGGGGGGAGGGGAAGGCGAGATTCTCAATTTCAGGAAGCTTTCAGAAGATGATAGACTAATTTCTTAAACGAAAGTATATGGTTTAAGATTGGAGACCACAGACCGTATCTCTGATCTGAATTTGGCTCCTTGTACATATGGACTGCGAGGAAATGAGCAATAAGACCAGAACGAAAGTCAGAAAGAGAAAGACAGAAGAGGATAGGAGATTTGAAGAGCGTGGGAGAAGAAGAAGATGAAAAAAGTATAAAAAAAGTTTTGATACAGAAGCAGATGTTCTGTCTGTCCAAGGTCTGTGGGATCGTTCGTAATCATTAATGAAAATCTGGTCTCAACCTAAACCTACTCTCCTCTCTTTTTTATGTACGTAATAACATTACCTCCACCAGCTCTGCACTAACCCTTTGCTTACACGTTTATATCTCCTCAAGGGTATATATAGGTCACAGGCAACATTTGGGTAACGCAATGTTGCTGATCGAAAGGACAGTAAGAAATTAGAGCGAGGGGAATGGAGGGAGCGTTTAGTCACGGTTAACCCCTTCAAGTACTGAAACAATTGCCGTCACACGTCGCGAGAGAAAGAAAGAGAGAGAGGAAATTGGGCTAACATATGTGTGATTGTCTTCACATGCATTGTAATTTTACCAGCGAAGCCAAAAGGCTTGCTCGTCCGTCCTAGTCAACGGTATTCCCTCTCAACGTTCGAATCTATTTGAAAATAAACGGTAATTTCGCGTTGCGAGGCATTTGCTTCGTGCCACAGGAATATATACTAGAATTTGCTGCTAGGGTTACAAAATTAGGTATTTTTTTCTGAAAGGCTATAATTCTGGCATTTTCTGTATGTTATGGGTGTAATGTTGAAGCTGTTTCTCGGATGCAAAACATTTCTTGTTTATAATACAGTAGCTACAAATTTCTTTACGCTGAGAAAAATAGAAACCGATGCTAGGATAATGAATATTATTTGTTGTGGCCGCAATAAAATTATGATATTTTCTATACGCCTATCTTATGGCTGGATTATTTAGTATTTCAGAAACAGATTATAGAATGCGGAACACGTTTTTGTGGCTATAATTTAGATTTTTCTTTAGGATAAAGGCATTATTGTTGAGTATTCTAGAAACTTTTTCTAGGATGAGTAACACTTTTCTGTTCTGGCTATAATTCAGAAAATTTCTGTATATTAAAATGCATTATTGTTGAGTATTCTAGTAGCCATTTTTAGAATGCGCAACATTTTTTTGTTGTTGTGGATGTTATTACTATTATTATTATTATTATTATTATTATTATTATTATTATTATTATTATTTAAATATACGGAATACAGAATATAATTACAACTATAGAAATAGAAATAAAAATAGTACAAACAATGTAAAACAGGAGACACAGTAGTATTAACAAAATTTGAGGACCGAATGAACAGCGCTCATGTTCGGTCGCAGTTCAGATATATTATTAATAGACCTATAAGAGAATATACAAAATAAAATAGGAACTAAAATTAAAATTACGGCTACAGTAAAATTATAGACTATAATATAATATATTAATATAAGAGGAATATAGAAAATAAAATGAAATAGGAACTAAAATTAAAATTACAGCTGCAATGAAATTATATAATATAATATTAACATAGAGAAGAATAATATCGTACGTGAATAAAGTGGGACAATTTATGAAAAAATATATATTCCAAAATTATAGAATACAAATATAATATAGGCTGATTAATTCATACACATAGGCTATAAATATATGTAATCAAATTGAAGACATTAACACGTTTGTGATTTTCTTGTTGTATGTTAGAAGTTCTGGGTGTAATTTAGCTAAAGAATTGTACAACCGAGGGCCAAAATTAATTGTAATTTTATCATTAAGTTGTGGGGACATTGATTTTAGAATCAGTTAAAATGCGAAACACTTTTCTGTTCTGGCTATAATTCAGAAAATTTCTGTATATTAAATGCATTGTTGTTGAGTTTTCTAGAAACCATTTCTAGGATGTGTAACATCTATTTGTTGTGGATATAATTTTCCATTGGATTGTTTATTTGTTTCGGCTATAATTTTTATATTTTCTGTGTGTTATGATATTATGTAATATGCTACAAGTCCTTGTTAAATGCGATTTACTTTTTGTTGTATCTGATATTTTAACAGTTTTGCATATTAAAAATCATTACCGAGGTGCAAAATATATTAACTGATAGTCTCTGTATGTTAGTATTATTATTTAGTGTAGCAGAAGCCGTTGCTAGCATACGAATAATAATTAATTTTTCTCATAACTAAAGTACGGTTTTCCTGCAAAACAGTAG